>NC_143574.1:17643387-17947016 GCF_054136105.1 Typopeltis vanoorti | reverse complement strand
AGTTAGCATGTATATATTGGCCGGTATTAACACCCTCTAAAGCAGAGCCATAACAATTTGCTTTAATGAACAAGTTCCTAAACAAGAATTTTTGCTAAAAATTATTAGCAATACATTTATAAATAATGGCTATAGCAAAAATACTATCAATAAAGTTCTTCATAAAACTTCTTCAAAAATTACATATTATATAGATTACAGTAAAATCATAGCTATCCCATACATTAAACGGTTATCAGAAAAAATAAATAGAATTCTACACCAATATAATCTTAATACTATTTTTAAACCACCTATAAAATTATTCAACTTCTTTGAGGATCCTCTTCCTCCATTGGCCCACCCAGGAGAATACCATATCCATTGCACCTATAACTTACCTTATATTGGTGAAACTGAATGTACAATTCCTATCCAAAAAAAAACTGATATTAAATGTAACAATTTTAGCGAAGCAGGCCTCTCAGATCGTGCTCTTAACACCCTACACCAAATTGATTGGAAAAGTTCTTTACATCATACAAAAACCTGGTATGAATGCAAATTTAAAGAAGCCTGTGAAATTTTGATCAACCATTCTAATCTTAACAATAATGATGACATAAAAATCCCAAGAATATGGATGGCACACATTCAGCCTATCAAATTTTCTAGCAGATTTGAATTACAATCCACCATCTAGATTGTAATGTAGTTTGTTCATTTGTATATATGTGTATACTCCAGATGATTTTAATGCAAAGGTTGAAACATCAAGTGATTATTTTGGTTTATATTAAATGGAAGTTTTACTATAATGTGGTAGTTGTTTCCATAATTTCTAATAATGACTGCTGATCACCATGTAACCATGAAGGAGGGAGGGATGCCTTTTCCTTATTTCAACATGAGAGACAGGGTTGTGAATATCTAAAATATGGCTTTGTATAGATTCTAATGCATATGAACAGCTGTACATCCTCATTTTCCATCCAGAAGAAAGTACTGTTTGGCACCTCTTTGGTAAACCAGGCTAGAGGAATTCGTCATTCCCTGTGGTAATGATTAAGGTAGAGTTTGTTGTTTGGTTTCTTATGTATAGGCACTGCATTAGGTTTTTTTTATATTTGACAAGAAATTATATTCTTGTTTAATTCTTTACCCAAATGCAAGCAAACAAAGTTTACAAATGAAGTATCTTCACAACTAGACTACTTGCATGTAGAGGTTGTTGACTTCACATCTGCCTCAGTATCCCATAATGCAAAAAACAATCTGTCCTGGTTGGCTGAGTGATTAAGGTATCCACTCTCCAGCCAAAAGGCTGCGGGTTCGAATCTTGATGTGGGCATGGTTGTTTGTGATTGTCTGTGAAAATACTAGTTGTGGTAATAGACACTAGATGATGATAGTTGGTGAATGGAGTGGTGGAGATGGAGAACTGTAGAGTAGGTGCCCTCCCTTGATGAGTCTTTGGACTCCCTGTAGGTGTTGCATAATAATAATGATAATTATGGGAAAGGTTACTACCCAGACTGGTTTTGAGACCTTTATTAAGGTTTCATAAGCAAGAGCCAGATCTAGAAAGATACTTAGGTTGAAATCATGAAGAAGTCATGTTTTTCATCTACAAGTAATAAAAAACAGGTATCACCTTATTATTGAAATACTCTTGATCAGAGATAGTTAAGTTATTTCACTTGGTTACAAAGTAAATTATATTTGACATGAAATTATATTCTTGTTTGATCCTTTATCCAAGTATAAACAAACAAGAGGTGCATGCAAAGTATCTTCATGACTAGATAAAAGGGAAAGGGAAAATACAAAATTATATATAGAGGTTGTTGACTTCACATCATTTGCCTCGGCATCCCATAATGCAAAACCATTTTTGGAATAGCCACTGCCCAGACTGGTTTCATCCTTGATGAGGTCTTATAGAGCTCTTATCAGTGGGAGCCAGACCCAGGAAGATACCAAGGTTGAATGCATGCAGAAGTGATATTTCCATATATATGTAGTAAAAAGGTGTATCCCTTTCCATAATGTTTTTGCATTATGAAATACAGAAGCAATTCATATGAAGTCAACAGCCTCTGTATACAAGAACTTAGTTTTGAAGATTCTTCATGCACATACTTTTTTGCTTATAATTGGGTGAAGGATTAAACAAGAATATAATTTCTTGTCACATATTATTCACTTTGTAAATAAGTGAAAATATTTTCTACTACATGAGGCTTTCTTCAGACGATGATGAATATTTCTTCTCTCTCTCACTTAATGTATGTGTGTTAGATAAATTGTAGATAATAGGCAGTTATCTGTAATTTCTGTTTCCCTTTTACTACTGCAAATGGGAAAATGCATATTTTTGTTTTCTCTGGTTTGTATGTTTATTTATACTATTCAGATCTTATTTACTCATTGCAACTTGTACTATACTTTTATTATTTTTTCTTCTTTTTCAGATAAGAATGCATCTGAATGTTTAAGAACAGCCCAA
The DNA here is from genome assembly GCF_054136105.1 of Typopeltis vanoorti. Classification (NCBI taxonomy): domain Eukaryota; kingdom Metazoa; phylum Arthropoda; class Arachnida; order Uropygi; family Thelyphonidae; genus Typopeltis; species Typopeltis vanoorti. Next base: position 17,944,528 of record NC_143574.1, on the reverse strand, counting down.
ATATTACTAGATATTTCATGGGAAAAACTTAATATTGGTAATTGGAAAGATGTTGATATTTCTTGGAGATATCTATACTATTATTCATCTCTTTTTAAAGCTCTGTGTTTGTTACTGAATCCAAGTAAAGAACAACAGGTATACAATTTTTATGACTATTTATATTATCACAAACTGAAAGTTAATTTTTTTTCCCTTCTAGTTTCCAACATTGATAAAATTTTTATGAGTAATGAAATTGAATTTTTCTGGATATGCTTTTATTATTATTATTATGTGACACCTCCAGGGTGTCCAAAGACTCATCGAGGGAGAGTGTGCCAACAGCATTGAACGATAATCACCTTCCAACTACTAACCACACTCAAACTTGCTTAACTTTTTGCTGAGCCATTAGTAGCAGAGGCCCTACCAATCGCAATAAGTCTTTTGTTTTATATCTTTTACATGCCATATAAGAATTAAATTACAGTGATCTCTCAAATCTCAACTTCAAATAACTGAATCTTCACTTAATGAGCTCTTGAATGGTTAGGTTATTGTATGTCACTCAGCGTCAGGTACAACACCATGTAATTGTACCTTCAGTTATACAGCAAGCAAATTGATTTTCCACTGTATTCAGATAATTGAGGGATTTTAAATGTAGTGATGGTTTATGGCATATGAGTTGCTGGTCACTACTACCAAAATCATCTTACAAGATGATAATGATTGACCTTTATGTGTTTGTTGGTGTTAATTTTTATTCTCTTAAAACTATTTCGGTTTTATTATTATATATTTTATTTTTTTGTATTCTAATAATTTTCATTCTCCTAAAACTATAGTTAGTTACTGATAGCTAACTATAGTTTTAGGACAGTGAAAATGATCTTGTCTATCAAATATTTTTTATATGAATATTTAAGAATTTCTTATAAGAAACATATATCCAAGTAGACAGAAAAGTTTTTTTGATGATGAAGATTTAACTTGTGTTGGTAATGATTATTTTTTTTGTTTAAGTTCACTAATTTACATTGTATTACTATCGTACCTCTCCAAAGCATAAAAGGGAAGTTTTTTTTTTTTTTTTTGTGGTGAGATTCATGAGTCACACATGTTTAGTTGCAGGTTACTTATTTGATCTGTCTGTTAGACCTACCTACATTCCCAAGTAGTTCAGTAATAGGTGACTTATTGTATATTTATATGAAATATAAATGCAGTATAATTTCAAGCAGCTCTTGTTGGTTGAGTGGATATATCTTTGCTCTCTAACAAATATGCCTTTGGCAGAAACTCTTGACCTCAATAAACCACACTTCCCCTCTGACATAATTGAATTATTCAAATTAATCATTTATTTTGATTATTTCATTTGGAAAGGAAAAATATACAAACAGCTGAATGGTACTGCTGTGGGTTCCTCCTCTTCCCCCCCACTTTATTTGCTACATTTACCCATTCCTTCAGCTTGTGGGTGGTCTGATGCCTATAGGCTACCTGTGTGTTAAGTGTTGGGAAAAACTCATGATAAAATTTTAATGGAGGGAAACAGCCCCAGAAAATGATTAAAAATAGTATTTAATGGTTCCAATATTTCATCTTAGTTATAGAGACATCATCAGGGAGTACAAAATGAGACTTGTAACACACAAAGGCAGCACAAAACTAACTGAAACATGTGGACGAAAGACTGGAGTCCTAACTAGATGGGGGTGCCCTCTATGGACTTTCCCATATTTTGGAGTTTTATGCAACCATAATTATTTAAATTAGGCTGATTTTTTTTTAAGAGCACCAGCAGATTCTAAAAATGGTCTTTCTTTTAAGTTACTGTGATGATGCATGATGGTCTTTTTCCAATTAATTCTGTGAACTGTATCCAAAGCATAATCTTCAAGGTCAGATTGATCATAGTCATGATGTATTTTTTATTTTCTTCCATTTGGATAGTAGCTGATCTTCCTGTCTGTTCATAGTAGGCCAACTTGCAGGAATAAGGAACTCTATACACACCTGGGACTGAGATGGGAAGGAATTTTTCTTTAATGGAGCAAATAAGGGTAGCTAATTTTAAGTGGGACTTGAAAGTGGTACAAAAATGGTATTTCTTTTAAGATTCTTGATATTTTTGGATTCTAAACCCTCAAGTAAAACCTCTTCATAATTTAGTTAATTTGTCATCAAAAAGACTTAATGAAGCTGCTGTTAGCATCCTAAGTCTTGGCCACAATTTTGCCATTGCAACTCAATAAGTACTGGTACTAGACCTAATGTTCACCATGAAATACGATATCTGTAATTTAGCGCCTGAGATAGCTGATAACATTAGGCTTGACATCATCAGTTTTCTTCTTAGATCTTCACCTCCCAAACGAAATTGATCCCCTGCCAGCTCAATGTCCTCAGTAAACTACGTAAAGATAACAATATAGTCATCACTAGGTCTGACAAGGGAAGTGCTACCATTATCCTCAATGCCAGTGAATACAATAAGTAAATGGATATCATTCTTAGAGACCACTCCACCAACAGACCTTGAGATTTGTGAGATTATGATCTCACAAAATTGCAAATCAAGAAATTAAAAAGCCTACTCAAAAGAGTTTCTTCCTGGATTCCTGATATCACAAAAAAAAAAAAAAAACTGAAACCCTTCAGTTGCCTTCCCTCCTCCTCAGATATATAGCTTGCCTAAGATTCATAAAACCAATTCCCCCCCCTTACCACCCTTTCTCCCTTACAGCAGGAAGAATCAATGGTATAAATTATCCAAACAGTAAAATCTCTTGCCCCTCTTACTTGTCATATCACATCATACATAAAAAATTCTTCCCATTTTAAAAGCTCCATTGAAAATATAATTGTTAATGATACTTTGTGAGTTTGATATAATCTCATTGTTCACTAACATGCCCTTAAATGACATCTTATTGCTTTTAAAAAAGTTTTCCCCCTGATATTATTGACCTCTTTTCCTTTGCTATCCATTCTGGTTATTTCTCTTGGAAAGAACAAAATTTATAAGAGGGAGATCTCCCCTCTCATCACCCCTTTCCAATTTTTTATGGAAGATTTTGAAAAACAAACTCTTGACTCAGCCCCCCCTCTGAAACCATCTATCTGGTTGAGATATGTGGATAATGTCTTTATTGTTTGGTTTCATGGCCCAGACACATTAGGTATTTTTCTGTATCACCTCAATAGCATTCACCCTAGAATCCAATTTGCAATGGAAAAGAAAATTAAAAATAGTCTGGCCTTTCTAGATACCTTGGTCATCTGTCTACCTAATATTAACCTATCCTTATAGGAAACCTACTCACACAGGTAGATTCATTCACAAACTTTTCTATCATCTTGCTCCCTCAACAATATGGTGTCATAAAAGCACTAATCCATAGAGCTTATAACCTTTGTTCCAGTGAGACTTCTCTTGCTACAGAACTCAATCACATAGACCACATTTTTCTGTCTAATGGTTATAGCTCTCACAACATCAGAAATATAATTAATCCTTCCCACAATCCATCAGAAAGATTTTAGTAATGCTGTCACCATTCTCTATGTCCAAGGCACATCAGAAAAAATATCCAGAATCTTAAATACAATCTTTGTACTACTTTCAAGCCCCGCTTAAAACTGGCTACCCTTATTCACTCCACTAAAGACAAATTCCCTCCAATCTCAGTTCCAGGTGTATATAGAGTTCCTTGTTCCTGCAAGTTGGCCTACTATGGTTAGACAGAAGGATCAGCTACCTCTAAATGGAAGAACATAAAAAATACATCTGCAGTCATGACTGGTCAATCTGGCTTTGCAGACCATGATATACATGTGATTCAGCTCACAGAATCAATTGGAAAAAGACCATCGTGTGCCATCACAGTAAATTTAGAAGAGAAAGACTGTTTTTAAACAGTCTTTCTCTTCTAAAGGCTGATTTTTAAGAGCTGCCGCTCTTAAAAATCAGCCTAATTTAAATAAATATGGTTACATAAAACTTCTCAAAATATAGGAAACACTAATACTTCAAGATCCCAGTTTACATCCGACGCTGCTGACAGGTGTTCATGTAGGGTATCCCACCTAGTTAGGACTCTAATCTTTTGTCTACATGTTTCAGTAAATTTTGTGCTGCCTTTATGTATGTGTTACAAGTCTCATTTTGTACTCCTTGACAATGTTTATGTAACTGAGATAAAGCATTAAATAATATTTTTAATTGTTCCCTAGTGCTGTTTTACTCCATTAAACTTTTATCATGAGCCCATAGGCTGCCTACCTTCATCTTGTTACTTTCATCTGTTTTCTCAAAGATCGACTTCATCCTCTTCCTCATTGTGGAGTGTACAAAGTTCCTTGTTCTAGCAGTTTAACCTGTGGAGACAGGTAGATCAGTTAATATCTATCTTGAAGAACACAAAAATTACATTCATGATCATCCGCATGGCAAATCTGGAATGGTAGACCATGCTCTGGATACTCTGTTACATAGGATTAAATGGAAAAAGACATCACTATTACAAAAGTTGCTATAGATCTGAGAGACTATTTTTAGAATCAATATCAGTTATGAAGCACTCCACCAACCTCAACAAATATGGTTGCATTAATTTGCCAAAGGTCTGGGAGATAGTCATTCTAAGACCAGGTAATTGGACTTCTCCAAATTAACTTTATAGTAATCCGGCCCAGAGAGGGCACCTTGTTAGGCCATTAGTTTTGTTTCATTTACATTTGAATTGTTTCTAATGCTTTAGTTGAATGCTGTTTGATTGTCACAGTTATTATTTATGCTCTGAAGATGCCAGTTAGAAAACCAGTGAAATATTAGTATATTTCAATAAATTTAATTTTTTTTTTTTTTTTCGTCTGTTGGTATTGTTAATACCATGGAATGCTAGTTTGAATTCACTTAGTGTGAGACCACTTGAAAATTCCATGTTTGACTCTAGAGCAGTGCTGCCCTATTAGTGAAAGCACCATGCAAAAATTATTTATACCAATTTGAAGATATGCATCAGTTTTGTTGTTAAAAGCAACAAAAAAGCAACGTATGCTCCATAAATGGAATGCGTGAAGTTTTTAGAAGCATTCTTTATTGCATATTTCAAGTTTTATTAAAGTAACCCTAGCTATTAATGAAAAGTATTATAGCCCATACTGCCGTACATTATGGTAATTATTGAAGTCAAATAGCAATCTCTAATTCTGTATCATTTCTGTAATCATAAATTTCACCCACATTAATTCCAAATTCAGCACATAAAATATGCACTTTTAATCACATCAAACGAAAATGATCATATGAGTATGTTCTATTTCATGGCTTATGTCTTTTACTCCTAGCATATTGTAGTACTATAAGTATATGCATATAACTAGGTGTATACTTATTATCAGACTTATAATTGTTTATATACAATAAGTTTGACTTTCTGACTGATATCTTTATTGCTTTTATTAGAACTATCATTATGTCCATTTATTGTATTCAAATCACCCTTTCATTGATGCTCATTTTGTAAAAATCCAAGTATGCCAAAAGTCAGATCACATTTTATGAAATGTAGACTCATTTTTGGCATATGTACTGTAAATAATTATTTTTTGCTCTGATTTTTCCACTTCAGATAATTCAATTGAAAGCAAAATTTATATGACTAACAAATTTTAAAAGAGATCCTAAATACCAAATTCATTAAATTCCATCCAGCTAATGTGGAATTATTGCTATGACTTGAAATCATTTTGTCAATGAAAATAATTTGATTGAAACTAACATGGAACATGTGAACATACAATAATACCCTGCTTTATGTGGTGCTTCATATGATGCTTTTCAATTATGACCTATACCCATGTATATGATGCTGCATTTGCTCACACGATGATTTTAGTGATGACATGATGCTCTCGCAAATCAACCAATGCACAATTTCCATGGACTGTTTTTTATAGCAGGGGTGGCAAACTGGTGGTCCGTGGGCTGCTTGTGGGCCCCAAAGCAATTTCGTGTGGCCCCCGATGCCTCAAAGAAAGATTTTTAAAAAAGGATGGTTGCCTTTTATAAAAAAACAGAAATACCGTATTTACTCGAATATAACTCGCCCTCGCACATGACTCACACCTCTGTACTCTGATTTTACTTTATGAAAAAAGAAATTAAAAAGTTTTGCATGTACTGTACATTGCACATGAAAATAAAGTTTAACCACTTTCACTTCTGGATGATAACTCGCTCCCCATGGTAATAAACAACACACCTTTCCCAACTGCCATTATACTGCAGATGCAAGAAAAACAAATAGTTTTATTGTATCACTAAATAAAGTACAGAGACATTTGCTGTCTGTGTAATATATTTTTCAACATATGTAATATTTCTTTAGTGCGATTAGAGACAACTGGTATAAAAACGGCACTAACTGAGTCACATATACCCCCACACACACACACACATTAAAAACATGCAAAACTTTTTAATTTCTTTTTTCATAAAGTAAAATCAAGAGTACAGGGGTGTGAGTCATGTGCGAGGGTGAGTTATATTCGAGTAAATACGGTATTTCTGTTTTTTTATAAAAGGCAACCATCCTTTTTTAAAAATCTTTCTTTGAGGCATCGGGGGCCACATGAAATTGCTTTGGGGCCCACAAGCAGCCCACAGACCACCAGTTTGCCACCCCTGCTATAAAAAACAGTCCATGGAAATTGTGCATTGGTTGATTTGCGAGAGCATCATGTCATCACTAAAATCATCGTGTGAGCAAATGCAGCATCATATACATGCTGTTTAAACTTAAGCAAAACCATATGTTTCACCGGCAAACACAGTATCTAACTAAAATCTATTGTTTTTAGTTAGATGTGTGTGAATGTCCCACTAACTCAAACACAAAGCTGCAATAAAATTCATAAACATGTTAAAACTAAGACATATAGAGTGAATGTTGTTATGACAGTTTCAGATAATATGGAATTTGGTTGAAGAAAATTAGCGTTTCAGATCAAAAATGTCAGCTTAACTTTGTGTTTTGGTAATGCGATCTTTTGTTAATACCGCACCAATCATATCCACATCTTCATAGCTGCTCTATCTCTATTGGCCTGCCATTCTGTCTATTTTACGTTCTGCTTTCACTTCGCAGACATTCGTGAAGGGTGTTCATTAAGTATCTGAAATCTTGTAAATTACTTGTAATGTTTACTTGGAATAATGAGAAAGAAGATGAAATGCACACAAGGAAACCACACTCAAGGCTAGAAGTAGGCTATAATGAAGAGGAGCGTTTTTTTACTTTTAGAGGAGATCAAATTATTCCTAGAAATGAAAAATCATGATGTTGCATTTCTTAATGATCAGACATGGGTATAAGTTTTAGCATTCTTAGATATTAAGAACATTGGAATGATTTAAATGTCAAACTTCAGGGGAAAGATCAGTTAATAACACACATGTATGATGCACTGGCAAGTTTTAGATGCAAGTTAGTTTTGTTTCAAAATCATGTAAAAGAGAATATTCTAAATTACTTTCCTGTGTGTGAAGAGTTAAACAATAAGAATCAAAGTTTTACCTTTTCTCAATATTGTCCCAAACTATAAAAGATAAAAGAATTTGATAGGCGATTTAAAGATTTTAAGGAGCAAGAAGTTTTTTCGATTTTTACAGATCTTTTTTCTTTAATTTCGAAAAAGCTCCTATTTGTATTCAAATGGAACTTATTGATTTCCAAAATGATTCCATTCTAAAAGCGAAATACCAAGATATTGCTACGACATATACGGTTATATACAGTGTACCAAAAATATACAGTTATTTAGGTCAAAAATATCCAGAAATAAAAAAGTTTGTAGCAAATATTCTATATTATTTTGGAAGCACCTATTTATGTGAACAATTATTCTCATGTATGAAAGGTAACAAAACAGCCCACAGATCAAGATTAACCAACATCAACTTTTCTGCCATAATGAAGGTCGTATGCTCACAATCTTTGAGTCCAAATTTTGGCAGGCTGGTTAATAATAAACATTGTCAAGTGTTGTTTCCTGAATAACCCAAGAAAAAGAATTTCCATTTAATTATTCAGGAACAACTCTCTTTGAAAATAGGCAGAGAATGTGGTGTGTTGGCCATAAACTGGAAATGTATATATACAGGGTGTTCGGGATAAATTTGACAGTTTCGTAAGGAAAAAGAAAATCTTCTTTGTATCTATTAAATTTAATGAATTGACAAAAAAACATTACAGGCAGAGTTAATTACAATACTATCAACAAGATTTACTCAAAATAACCACCATTAGCATCGATCACAGCTTCAATTCTGCTTCGGAACCTCGAACAAGCTGATGCTACAGTCTCCCTGGGAAGGGCCGCAAAAACTGTTTTAATTTTATCCATTAACTGGGCTTTTGTATTACTGGAAGTGCGATTGGTGTCTTTTTCAACTGCGCCCCATACAAAATAATCCATGGGGTTAAGGTCTGGGGAGTTTGGAGGCCAAACATTTGGACTGGTGAAGTCGTAGAAATTTTCAGACAACCATTTTTGACTTTTCCCAGAGGTGTGGCAAGGGGCCGAATCCTGCTGCCATACATACGGCCTACCATTGGCTACCCTTGTTATCCAGGGCTTGACTACAGTTAGCAACTCCACGAACAAAGCCCGAATTCCAATGCCAGGGTTCTTCAACACCTGTTCCTGCAGATTTGCGAGGAATTCTGCTGTACGAACGCAATCAGATCGTCTGCTAGGGATCTTTCTTCTTGCTACATCCTCGTAGTCACCATTGCAAGTCTCTAGTTCATGCCTGATTGTTTTTACTGTATTCAGGGAGCATTGGGCAGCAGTCGTAATATCCTTATTTTGATGGCTGGCACGAATCATCATGATACAAGTTATTCTCTTCCATGATTCAGGTGGGTTCCAGCTATCCATCCTTTCTGACATCTTGTATATGAATGAAGAAGGGTCCAAACTTTTAAATGAAGAGAAGTGTGTGTTAATACATGTAACTTACGGAAAAATATAATTAATTATAAATATGTCAAATTTATCCCGAACACCCTGTATGTATATAACACTAAGATAGGAGTAAGAAATTATATAACAAATGAAAGAAAATTGTAAGACCTAACCTGTTATGTATAAGGGTCTGATAGAGAAATTATTTGATGTATTGAATTAATTTAAGAGCACCATTTTATGTGTCATAAGATAGCAAAATCTGTAAGCCAGAGTCCAAGGGTCACCTTTTGACCGTCCATGTACGGGGGGGAGAAATTATGAGAAAGAGAAACTAAAGCGCTTTCTAAAAAAACACACGCCAAAAGCACGTGTGACGTAGTGGAAAGAGCTGGATGCCGTGACGAAAACCCACGTGACTGCATTGGCGGGCATCGCGAGATACGAGAAACGCCGGGAAGAGCATGAAAACAAAAAGGTCAAGCAAACCCTACTCGAAGCTTTTTTCATTCCTGTTTCCTGACCTCTCGGATGTTGGTCCAGTCTGCACCTACGGAGAAGTTCCAGGCTGGCCGTGGAGGGTATGAGTCGTCTGCTACAGCGTATGGAATAGGGCTAGCTATTTCCTAGGACTAGGATTTTTTTCATCGCACGATATGCTATATTGTGCGATGAAAAAAAACCAAGTAGATGCCTTCCATTCTGGCTAAGCTCCTGAGCCATATCGCCCTTATTTTTGAGAATTTTTGAGACCCATATCGCTGAGAATCTGGCCGTGCAGTTGTCGAAGGTGACCAGACGAACAGCAGACTGAGAAGCCTTGATGCCCAGACAAGACAAAAGAAAGGAACGAGTATCATTTCAAAGACGGTAATGTAAACTCTTGTATTATATATTCACGGTTAAGGAATTGTGTGTTTACCAAAGAACATTTTGTGTAGTGGACTTATTATATGGAACGTTAGGAACTGCCTTCAACTTGGCATGAACCCATCTTTGTTTGGGAACTGTCTGCCTAGAAGGGCTCTATTTAATTTGTATGAATTAATTGTGTTGTGTTAAGTGATATAACTGGTGACCACGTGAGTGTAGAATGTGTGATAACTTGTGATGAGATAATGTTAGGTTACATATAGAGGTGGGCCAAGCAAATATGTTCATGTATTTCATTAGTAGTAATGAACCAGAGATCTTACTAAAATTTGATTCAGATTACCTAGAAATAAGACTTTCATGTATCATTTCTTTAATTAATAAATATGTTTCTTAGTACCTGCCTGATCTGGTTTAGTATATGAATTCAAACAGCCACTCATAAAATTATTATCGAACTTAGTGGAAAGAACCCACGTGTATAATTTAACAAAGCGGACCACGACTGCATGAAAGAATATAGTGAACAGAAGTTAGAAATTTACTGTAGTTTGGTTACTGTGTATCACTCTGAGAGAGCCATCCTGGATAAGAGTCTCATCTATCCTCGGTATTGGCTGGCGCAGTTAAAAAATAAATTTGTCAATACTTATCAGGTGGACTGTCTCAGAAGATGTGTTTAATGGCCGCGTCTCATTCTAGGACAAAGCCTTAATCATTAAGTATCCTACACGTGATTAAACTTAAGAGCGGCCAAAGATTTTGTTTGTTTAAAAGGGGGAAAGGTTTAAGAGAACAATGAGTTAAGTGTGGACTAACCTTAAAGGCTAAAAGGGACAAAATATACAAATAGAGGATGTAACACAAGTGTCTGGAAAAAAATAAAATACTGAAATTAAATTACTATGATTATATTATGCAAGTATATATATATATTAACCCGAAAATATTATTTTTCCCAAAAATATTTTCAGTAACATTTAAAAAATTCCCCAAAATATTGACCCCCCCCCCCAAAAAAAAAAAATATAGAAGTATTTTATTTCAACACAAACACAAAAAATTTCAAACTGACAGGAGGCTCTTTAAATTTTTGTGTTGGTTATTAATGAGAGTTTAGACTTTTTTTTAGAATGTATAAATATATAAATATTGATTTATTGAAATAAAATTTAATTTCGGTTTAATTTAGATTAAATGCTATCTATTGTAAATATTAATATAATAAAAATATTCTTTATATTATTTTTTTTGAGTTGTCATAATCATTATGCTATTATTTTATATGTTTTGTAATGACTTGAATAAATAAAATTTTTGTTATTAACTTTCCAATTTATTTATACTCATTTTTTCACTTCCCTTCGATTCTAATTAGTGAAGGTTTTTTTAGTCAAAATTTTTTGCGGCCCACTTGAGATACACTTTTATAGCAAATGGCCTGCGGTCCAGTTGAGTTTGAGACTCCTGGTTTATAGCATCATTGCTTGCTATATATCTGTTTGTGTTTTGGCATTTTGATTCTAAACTGTTTATAACTATTATTTTATTCTGCTGTTGTTATTATAATGGCAGATAACATTCAAAGAGTAAGGGTGCCATTGCTTCCTTGAAATTAAGATGCATAAGACTATTACATTACATACTAAGATTAAAATTTTTAAATCGAGACAATGGTATATTGAACACTGAGATCAGTCACAGGTTAAAATTACCTTATACTCCTGTTGTTATGGTTGTTTAAAACAAAAGATAAAGTTTTTAGCAAAGTGAAAAGTGCTACATTAGTTAATGTTACAGTTATCACCTACAGTTTAAACCTGACAATCTTATTACCAAAATTGAAAAACTTTTATTAGTGGAGATTGATGACTAAACTGGTTACCATTCAACCAACTTAGTCATCAATGAAGTTCCCTTAAGCCAAACTATTCAGGATACTTTTTTGTTTGGGAAAATTATTCTAAATTTTTCATTTATGCATCTCATGTAAATAAATGCTTTATTTTTTAATTTATACACATATATGACTGCTTAAAAATGTTATTAAACTCTTAAGAGAGAGAGGGGGAAAAAAAAGGCAAAGGCAGTGATTCACTATGTGATGAAGTCTGCTATAAGTCTGTAACTTTACATGCCATATCACCAAGGCATGCCTGCATTCTAGTGCCTATCCTCAGTGGTTAATGATTTTCATTTCCCAATATGAGGCCACTCTGCATTTCTACAGCAGTTTCAAGTTAATCCTTACTCTACCTCCAGTACAAATGTATTGTCGGTTCACAACATTTCATCAGTGGGATTAACATTAAAAAATATATATATATTATATTATATTAAAATGTACATACAGCCATCAAAGAGTTTTTTCTACATATAATTTGAAACATTCCCCTCCTCCTGCAAATAATGTGAATCAGTAGCATAACTGTAGTTTCTTTCTTTTTTTTTTTTTTTGTCTTATGTATAATTTATATATTGCAGCATGCATACACTCAGGAAAGATTAGACACAATACTTTAATTAATCAAATTAGATTATTGTAGACTATCAGCAATACTCTACAATAATCAAATCAAAACTGCAGTGACTGTTATTGAAGTATTACATTGAAAAATAAACATGGTTCAGTGTAATGAATAAAATTAACACTGCGTGATTGCTTTACCTTTCATATATCAAAACTTTTGTGCTAAAAAAATACATATAATTTTTGAACCATGAATATAACATAATCTTTAGAACATTGTGTATGTGTAATTTATTTTTTATGTGTGTATAATATATTTTAAAATTTTAAAGTTGATGAACATAAAGAGTTCTACATATAAGTAGAGTAAAACTGCTGGAATATGATTGTGAATGTCTGAGGTGTGTATTTAATGCATCTATAGCATTTTGTATTCTCTTTTACAGATATAATCATGGATTTCAAAGGTGACATTACTGAGTGGCAAAAGGGGTGCCATTATTTTTGGCTGAGAACATGGACATTCTTTGCAAGAGATGGCGAAGTTTGTTGGAGTGTCTGAATCCACAGTCAGTAGTGTCCATTTACAGTGGAAAAAGTATAGAAGCTTCATCATAGGCAGAGCAACTGTGATAGAAGCTCTATGATGACAAATCAGGATCACAGGTTCTGATTTGTCATCAAACAGCTAAACATTTCCAGACACTCTTCAAGAACTTCTTCAACAGCGCAATGCTGGATCCAGTAACTGGTTTTAGAATGAACACAACTGAGAGAACTGCATGAGTTGTGCATTTTTCAGTCGTGCTGCCCAGATACATCCTAAGTTAACAACTGTCCAGAAGAAAAATCACCTTGCTTGGGCAAATCAGCATGCCACTGGACCAGTGGAGATGAATAATATGATCTGATGAATATAAATTCTGCTTTTATATTCCAGTGATAGCCTCTCCGAGGTCATGCGAAGGTTGGAGAAGCATTTTACCCCAAATGTGTCCAAAGAGCTGTGCAAAAAGGAGGCGGCAGTGTCATGTTTTGGGGCTGTATTTCAAGTGCTGGAGTTGGCCCATTCATTTAGGTGTCCAATCACATGAAACCAATGGATTATTTACCACTTTTATGAAGTATTGCCATTTGTCCAGTTTTTGGAACAAGATGGACACATAGTGGATAGTTTCAAGATGATAACTGTCATGTCCATTGAGCTGGAATTGTGCTGGATTGGTTTGCAGAACATGAGAAAGACTTTCCACAATCTCAATTGGCCAGCCAATTCACCTGATCTGAATGTTATTGAAAAAATCTAGGACTTGTTAGAAAAGGCCGTAAAAAAAGAAATATCAACACCCTGCAAATTTGGCAAAATTAAGGACTCTTTTAATAATTTTTTGTCTGGTGTGTTTATATGTATGTATATATATATATATATATATATATATATATATATATATACATGCATATATAAAATTTAAATTCATTTAGTTTGAAGCTTATAATAAATTAAGTAGATTATAATATGAAAGTGCAGGGTGATTCAAAAGTTGCACACATCAAAGTTGAAGCTGAAGTTGCATTGAAGTGTTTCAACTCTATTTATTCATTTCACCTATAGATGGCATCCCAGGACTATTGGCCACTGTTGTGTAATTTATCAGCCATGTGTTGGGTATTGGGCATCCATTGCATAGTTTTGTTTATGAGGAAAGCAAAATGGTACTTTCCATATGTTTATATGTATGTGTATATATATATATTATATTATACATACATATAAATGAGTTGTTATTTTGGAATGTTATTTTGCTTGTCGTTCCTACGCATGTGTCGTTGAAGAGTTTTGTCAGAAGTATTCTGACTTTGTTGTTCCTCAAAATTTGACAATTATGAGATTAATCAAATGCTTTTGGAAAATTGGATCAGTTACAGACAAACAGCAGAATGGAAGACATTCCATTTTGACTGAGGCTAAAGTGACTGTGGTATACAACATATTCTAACATTCGTCTTCAGAGTGTTAGAAAACTATGCATAGACAGGTATGTCATATGGCATTGCTTGGAGAGCCACCAAATATTTAAAATTAATTGTTTGGTGGCTTTTAAAATTAGATGGCAACAATTGAGGTTTCGTCCATACCATGTTCACTCGGTTCAGGAATTGAAGCCACTGGGAAAACAGGTTGTTTACTGGAGATAGTTTTGATCATTTGTTTTGAAGAAAATGAAGTTCGTGTGCTGGACAGTGTTTTCTTCAGTGGTAAGGTGTGGTTCTACCTAGGTGGATGTGTCAATATCCAAAATAACAGAATTTGGTCATCAGAAAATCCTCATGCTTTCCATGAAACATTCTTGCATTCTCTGAAAATTAGAGTGTAGTGTGGTGTGCAGTATCACAGCATCACATAATCTGATCCATTTCTTTGAGATGCCATTGAACTGTACACTGTACCATGACATCATCACCCAGTTTGTGGTTCTCTCTCCTTGAGATTAAAGAATGTGATTGTTGTTGTTTTTTAGCAGGATGGTGCCACTTGCCATACATCAAATGAAAGAATGCAATTTTTGTAAGAGATATTGGTGACAGATTAATTTTGAAATGACTCTGACCCCTAAGTTTGCCAGATTTGTCACCTCCAGATGTCTTCTTCTGAGGTTACCTGAAAGGTAAGGTGTATAAAAATAATCCTCACACAGTTGATGAACTGAAGATGAACATCACTGACACAATCAGAGTAGTCAAATTCCATGCTTCGAAGAGTTGCCTCCAATTTGGTAAAAAAAACCATGTGCCTGTGTTTTCAAGAATTAGGCAGCCATTTTGAGCATTTGTTTTAGTAATGTTATTTATTTTTGCCTTTGTAAAGATACAGTTATAGCTTTGTTTGTAATAATTTAGTTCTATAACGTTTGTCACTAATATTGAAAAATTCAAGCTTATTTTATGTGCGCAACTTTTGGATCACCCTGATCAGTCTGGTAGAAAAATTTTAATATCTACAAAGATATTATGATGTTAATAAAGATGTCACAGTAGTGACTTTAAGACAAGTGCTATAGATGTCATTGACTTTTCTTAATACAAGAAACATAGAGGATAAAATTTGTCTTGGTATTATAAGTGTGGCTCTAAATTGAATGTTGTTATTGATGCACAACTTTTGTTTGACAGGGTTATTAAACAGTGCACAGCCTACAAAATTTGAAGTGTTATAGCCAATTAATTAAAAATAAATAAAATAAGATAAAAAAAATGTGAGGACTTTGAAAATAGCAAAAAAACAAGTCCCCAAAAAGCATTGATTTTTTTTCCCTTTTTCTCCTCGCTCTAAGTGAGTGACCAAGATGTTGAGTAGTCTGTGGAATTATTATTATTATGTGACACCTCCAGGGAGTCCAAGAACTCATCGCAGGAGGGCACTCTGCTTTGCTAAATACATCTCACCCTCTCCACTACTACTTCATTCTCCTACTATGAGACTACTACCATCAATGTCATCTACTACCCATCATCACTGATAACAGTATTTTTTGTCTGTAAATTGCATGTGTTTTGAAGGCTGATGTATCTGTATGTGGGATGAAATACCTGAGTTGTTTCCAGGAGGGAAAACCCTGTTATCCCCGTATGAGATTCGCTAACTCACCTTCAAATGATAAAGTGCATATAAGGAGTCCCCTCATCATGAGAATTGAACCCAAGTCTTTTCTAATCGAAGGATGCAATGTTTCCCTGTTCTTCTAGTTGTGCTTTGGAGGCAGTCTGTAGCACAAGTGGAAGAACAGTTCGCTATGGCAATGGATTGAGAGCTTGTGGGTTGCAGAAGTTGGTTGATAAACAGAAAAGAGGAGATATGATACAAATATTTAAGTTAATAAAAGGATTTTATAGGTTTGTAGAGGAAATTTTTCAGTACTTGGCTAGAGAGGATAGAACAAGAAGTCATCCCTAGAAATTGAGTAAGAGTGTGGTTATCAAGGGTGTGAGAATGAATTTTTCACCACTGTAGAGCGGTGAATGAGTGGAATAGGTTGCCTAGTCTAACTGCGAGGATTTGTTGGTGAATGCATTCAAAGAGAGGTGCAATAGATATTGTGTAGATAGTGGACTCCATGAAGGTTCTTGTGCAATAATAATAAATTTTATTATTAATGGAGAGCAGCATTGCAGAGCTGTAGTAGTTGAAAGTAAAATGCTGCCGACACCACTATAGGCTTGCATCATTTAACTAATTTTGACAGTTTATTCCTTAACAATATATTCCTTTACCTACTTTGCTTAAAAAAAATAACATCTGATTTTAAAAAAATCTTGTAAAAATGTGAGTAAAGTTTGGAGCTGCTTCTGAAATTTATTCCAATAATTATTAAAAATAATTATACTAAAATAGATGTTTCTGAATTGCAGTGTTCTTGTGTTCTAGCATCTCCATTTTCTTGCTGGAACACAAGAAAATATTTGTTGGAAACATCTCCAGTGGCTGGGCCACATAGCTAGATCAGATAACTTACCTAAATTAGCACTAGAGGGCTTGACTTCTGGTAAATGATATCAGGGATGACCTAGATAGAATTTATATTAAAAAGCAGACTAATTCTTTGTTCTCTGCTTTATTAAGGATATCCCAAGACAGAAACATCTGGAGAGAGTATGTTAGGACTGTCACCTTTATAGTGCCCCAACAGTCTACATGGACTGTGGGTGAAGAAGAATTGCAAGTAAGCCTGGTGCTTCCTCAGTACTTGGCTCACTTTTTTACATTTTTTTAAAATTTTTTATATTTATGAGGTGTTTTATGAGATATTTACATTTTCTTATTTATAAACTAGTAATAAAAATATGATATATCAATCATATGCAGAAATAGTTTTCATTTGGTTAATGTAATATATTTTAATTGTTGAGTTTAGGAAGCTATAAAGACATGTGACATGGGAATTCTTATGGGAGCACCAGTACTTGAAAACATCCTTGCACGCATTGCATCCGCATTAACTGTGGAGGAACAAGCAGATGATTATGGTTCTCAGAAAGTAAGTATTTAATATCATTCTTGGTTATTTATATTTCTGTTGTATTCAGCTAGCATAAATAAGTGGATTTTTGTATTATAAATGCTTTTTACCACTCTTTTTTGATAAGAGATATTTACTTCATTTCATGGATGAAAGAAGAGAAAAATGGCAATTAAAAATAATTGCAATTGCATAGAAACAGTCTTAAAAAATGAACTCTGCAAAAAAAAAAATCTCTAAAATTGTTTATTATTATTATTATTATGTGACACCTCCAAGGAGTTCGAAGACTCATCGAAGGAGTCACCTAATCTACAACTCTTTGTCTCCACCAACTACAGCAAACTGCAACTACCATCATCATCTACCTAACGCCATCTGCTGCCCACCACCACCACTAGTATTTTCACAGACAAACATCCATGCCCATAGCCTTTTGGCTGGAGAGTAGATATGCTAACCACTAGGCCAACCAGGTGGGCTTGTTGCAGATTAGTTTCACAAGTTAAGGGGAAAAAATATTCCCATACCTTACAAGGGTGGTCTGAAAAGTTCTCGGCCTCGACCATAGATGCTAACTCTATTGGTATGATTTTTTTTTTTTATACGTTGGTACATCTGTCATAAGCATCCATATGAAATTGTAAGTCATTCTATCAAGTAGTTTGTTTTATACAGCTGTCTGAAGCAAAAGTGTTGTCTGTATCCCTTGAAATGGATAAAATTGAGTATTGTGTGCGATTATAAAATTCTTTGTAAAAGAAGGTTTAACGGTGAAAGAAATTCATTCAAAGTTCACAAAAGCTTATGGGCACTCTTCTCCTTCGTTTTCGACAATTAAGAAATGGACTACCAAGTTTAAATGTGGCCCTACCAGCCTTGAAGATGATCCACATGAAGGACGTCCAAAAAGTGTAACAATACCAGAAATCATTGATCAAGTGCAAGATATGGTATTGGATGACCAGCGAGTCAAAGTGTGTGAAATTGCTGAGACCATAGGCATTTCAAAATAACATTTAGGATATATTTTGCATGAAGAATTGCAAATGAAAAAGCTTTGCACAAGATGGGTGCCGCGCTTGCTCACAGTAGATCAAAAATGCACTCGCATTAAAATCTCTGAACAGTGCTTGGAGCATTTGAACAGGAATAAAATTGATTTTGTGTGTCAATTTATTACCATGGATGAGACTTGGATTCATTATTACACACCAGAATCCAAACAGTGGACAAAAGCCGGTTTGTTTAGCACCAAAGAAGACAAGGTCATGGTATCAGTGTTTTGGGATGCTAAAGGCATTTTGTTTATTAATTATCTTGAAAAGGGTAATACAATAACTGGAGAATATTATTCCGATCTTTTTTAACCAGACTAGACGAAAAAATTCATGAGAAAAGACCTGGTTTGCAGAAGAAAAAAATCATCTTTCATCAGGACAGTGTACCTGCCCACAAAAGTGTTTTAACAATGGGAAAATTAAGGGATCTGCACTATGAATTGTTAAAACATCTATCAGATTCCCCAGATTTGGCTTCCTCTGACTTCTATCTCTTCCCAAAACTAAAACTCTTCCTCGCTGGTCAGTGTTTTTCTTCAAATTAAGCTGATTGCAGCTCTAGAGGGGTATTTTGCAGATCTTACCGAGAACCACTACAGGGACAGTATAATGGTGCTGGAGCATCACTGGAATAAATGTATTATTAGTCTTAAGGGAGATTATGTCGAAAAATAAAAATAATTTTGAAATTATAAATTCGTTTTTTCATTGTTAGGCTGAGAACTTTTCAGACTGCCCTTGTACATTGAAGGCATGAATCCGAAAAGTGACTAAAACATTAAAACAAGAACTGACAATAAACTACAATATAATAGCTGATATTTTTGTAAAACCATGAAAGATAAATGATTCATATAAAACTATCCCCCAGAAAATTCAGTATGACTATTTTGTGACATTGGAACATATATATTCTGTTCCAATGTCACATCTATATATACTGTTTAAGTTTATAATAGTCCTTTCAGGTTGATCTCAGTCATGCTAATGAATAGTAAGATACATGAAAGAAGTGATGAAATTAACTTTAAGGATAGATAACATGTCATTAAATATCCTAATAGCATGTATGTTACATTCTTAATATTTAATGCATTTTTTTTCTGTCATTATATACTGATACTTTCACATAAGTGTAGTTTATTAATATTGAAATCAATAGAACTAGCAGAATATCAGATCATTCATGTAGATGGGATATCGTAGGATTCATATAGATGCATGATTCATCTGTTTTATAATATACTAACTGGCATTTGCTGTTATCATGTCTGAGAAGGAGTTCATGTGGATCATTTCGACAGGTCATATATTTCTGTGGAAAGAGCTCATATTTTTCATACTTCAAATATTTTTAAATGTTTTATTGTGTAATTGAAAATAATATTTCTTAGAAATTTTAATAGTTCTTTTCTGTTGAAAATAAAAGTGTGCAACCCTAAATATTCTTTTATTTAATTTTGCATGTTTGTAATTGCATTGCTATAAACAAATCAGGTTACTTCATTCATACTTGTACAAAAAGAAAAACTATCGATCGAAAAGACGTGATATCACTAATGTAATACAGTATTTATATTTCAAGAAAAAAGTTCATTTTTTTATTGTGTAAAATAATCCTTACTATAACTGAAATTTCTTGTAGATACTGTGCTACCACAGATGCGAGACCCCTCAACACTTCTGCGCATGGCAGAAGAAGGCAGATCGGTCGATTGGTAGAGCCTCTGCTACTAATGCTTGTAAAAAGTTAAGCTAGTTTGAGTGTGGTTAGTAGTTGGAAGGGATCCAATCGTGCGATGCTGTTGGCACACTCTCCCTCGATGAATCTTTGAACTCCCTGGAGGTGTCACATGATAATAATAATAATAATAAATCCATTCTAATACTAGGGTAATCGGCACGTTTCGTGGGATGAGTGTTTATTATTATACATTGGAAAATTAGCTTTTCTTTTATGAAAAAATTCTAGTTTTTTTCAGTTGGAAAATTTTATATATAAAGCACGTGATTTTGTGTGTTGGTGAAGAATTCATGCATCACCTTATTCCTTTCTCCCCTTCAACATGAATTGACTCTTCTTACCAATCTGCCAGCCAGGATTCTAGCATCTGAGGTCGGACAGTAAGCTTATATATATTGGTTAGACATACTTCTAATATTTTAGGAAATGACAATGTAAATTATATTATTAATTATAAAAACTAATTAATAACTACCTATATTTCAGCAGTGCTATGTTGCCATCTTCAGTGGTCACAAAACAATGATATGTGCATGCAGGCACTCACACTAAGCAAATGAGGCTGAAGAAAGGCAACTGGAGAGTCGGTCCTAGAGTCCTTAAGGTGCCTCCTAGCTAGTTGCCTTTCTTCAGCCCCATTTCCTTAGTGCAAGTGCCTGCGTGCACATATCATTGTTTTGTGATCAATGTAACATTGCCGAAATATAGGTAGTTATTAAAGTTTTTATAATTAATAATATAGTTTGCATTCATTTCCTAAAAAAAATTAGAAGTAATTGAAATTTCACTAATAATGATTTTTTTTTTAATCCAAAAAAAAAGCTCAGGAAGGTTTTATTAACTGAATATTTTTTACAGGTAATAAGTAATATTTTTACATATAATGAGAATTATAAACCAATCTTTAAATCAAACTTTGAAATATCCTTTTGGTAATGATTTCTGTTTCATTAAAATGTATGTAAAAGTGCTTTTACATAAAATAACTTGAAAGTGTTACCTTATTAAAACTTTGTTTGCAGAGAAAGAAGCAAAAAGGATTACACCGTCCACTGCCAGTTTTGTCATCAAAAACTGAAATTGTTTGCATGACTTGCCCTTCTCTGCAAACTTTTCAGACAGAGTACATGAATACTAAACTACCGGTTATTTTAAAAGGAGTTATAGACTATTGGCCTGCTATGTCAGAACATAGATGGAGGTAAAGAAATTACTATTTTTTTTTTTTCAGTAATGAAATTTGTAATAATTATGAATTATTGCAGATTATAAGTGTACACAGACTTATGTGTTGGTTATACATATTATTTTGATGGTTTAATAGCTTGTCACATAACAACAACAACAGGTAAATAAAAGCAAGCATTTTATGATCAATATTTCATCTCCAGTTACTGAGGCATTCTCAAGATTAGAGAAACCACAGAAACTGGTATAAGTCAGTATATTCAAGTTAGTGTCTTAATGCCCTGACTCCACTCTCTTGGTGTAGTGAAAGAGTGGCTGGTTTTGTTGTTACTTATGCCAAATTCATGGTGATATGTCTTCTCCCAGATCTCTAGCTGTTTGAGTTATCATATCATTAACTGAGAAAAAAAATGATATACTAGTCTTTGATATCATGTCACCGTTCATGAATGTCCCACTAAAAGAGACATTAACCCTAATTAGAAAAAAATTCCTATGCGATATGAGAATAAAATATTCTCATTTCCAGTTTGTGTTTGCCTTAATGCTTCATATGCAGCTTGTTTAATGTTTTAAATTTTTCCAACTGGGAATCAGTCTTTCTCATTATTGACATAATATTTTTTGAAATTTTGACATAATATTTTTTGAAATTTTGACATATTTTTTGAAATTTTGACATAATATTTTTTGAAATTGTTCTTATCTTTCAAGTGTCATAACTATAAAACAACAAAATTACAAGCTAACCACAGTAATGCACTTTAACGAAAGTACAAATATTTCATACTGAAAATAATAGTACATCATCAGTTTAGTGAATCTCAATTGCAGACTTTTCTTGTCTTCGAATTTCTTCAAAACTTCTGACATGTCTTCTTATATATCCTAAAAGAACAAATTATTACAATTTGATGAAACATTGGGGGGGGGGGTTAAAAGGTTTTAAGATATGTTCTTTCTTGTGGTTATATTAGTTGCTTTAATATAATTTTTGTTCTAGGTGTTTATCAGAACTTTTCAGCTCCTCCTCGTATCTGCCAGTAAAGGTAGGTTTCTGATAAAGTTAATTTCTATGGTTAGCATGTAATTTTGTTGTTTTCAAATTGTTCTTTTAGTCTACCAAAAACATTAAGAAAACAGTTTCAAAAAATTATGTCACTAAAGAATAAGATATAGAATTATCTTCTTCATTTTGAAAATTTCCTCTAAATGAAACAAGCATTGATTAAAACAAAATATTAAAACAAATATTGATGTGTGAAGTAATTTTGATAGCCAGATTTGTAATAGTGGAACACTTAAATGAATTTGATGTAGGTGCTGGCAGAAATTGTTAGTTTTTTCACTTGGTTACAAAGTATATTATACTTGACATGAAATTATATTCTTGTTTTAACCCCTTCTACATGATAACTCCAATGTTGGTATCATAGAGAGCCTTCATATTAAGTTTCTTTTTTAGAAGGAAAATATTCAAAATGCTTGTCAGAGCATTCTGGAAAGTCCACATAATGCTTTTAAACGTGATTGCGTCATTTTTTTTAATCAAACCATCAAAACTTCTGTGTATTATTCAAACAATGATGACGTGTCGTTTGCCAATGGGCATTGATTGAGAGGTGACTAGCAATAAATAGCTATTCAACTGGAGACAGTTGAATAGTAGGTGTCCTTCCGCGATGAGTCTTCTGACTCCTTGGAGGTGTCACGAATAATAATAATAATAATAATAATATCTCCTTGCTCACATCCTCATTATACAGCTTCCAGGCATGGCCACTTGTTTTCTCTGTCTGCAGCCATTTTATGAAAAATCTCATCCACGTTAATCTGGTAATTATGCATTATTAACTTATGTGTTACTATCACGTCTCCTCTCCCCTCCTCCTATTCATTAGCCTGTACAATTTGCATTCCAGAGACTAGAAGCCAACTTAGTTAATTGTTTCTGAACTCTTTTCAACGACTCATCATCCTTTTGAAAACCAGACAACCAAATCTGTGCACAGTAATCCATATGTAGTGTGATTAAAGCCTTGCACAATTGAATCATAACATCCTTACTTCTACACGTCAGTGTTCTCTGCATCATTTCTGTAAGCTGCTGTGCTGTCCTCACAATTTTAGCAAAATGTCCCCATGATTTCAGGTTCCCATCCACCATCACCATCTTGTACAGTTAACCAGCAATTTTTTACCTCTGAATTATATAAGAGCCACAATTTTTTTTTTTTTTTTTTTGGTGCTCAGTGTTTTTTGTAATGACATTTGAAAATTGCACTCTTAGGTCTTGATTGATCATGGAATCCTATGCATGGTGGCATCACACAACATGGATGTTGAAGTTTGATTTTTTGGCTTTGTGCAAGATGCAAAATAAAATGTGAAGTGTGCAGTTAATTCTGTAGTTTAAATTTTTACAAGGAGACATGGATATGTATTTAGAGGAAAATGCAACTAGAAAGCATGCAGAATTACTAAAATATGCTTCTATAAAGCATAAAAGTCATTTCAGTATTTTTTAAAATGGGGATATGTATAAGTGTTTAGAAAAAAAAATTCATCTATAAAATATATGGAAAATAACTTCATGCTTTCTATAAATTCAAGCTTTCAATTAAAGAAAGCATGAAGTTTCTTTCCATATATTTTCTAATTGCTTTATTTTCACTAAATGCTTATTGATATTCCCTTGTAAAAAATACAAAATGTTACTGCCTTTCTGATTGCTTTTTTTTTACTAATTGTTCATGCTCTTTAGTTGCATTTTCCTCTAAATGCCTCTCTACATCCCCTTATAAAAAATATGGAACCAACATGCTTCACATTTTACACAAAGATGAACAGAAAACTTCAACAATACTGTTTGATTCTGCCATCACTTTCCATAAGATTCCACAGCTGATCAACATCTAAAAAGAGTGCAGTTATATATTTGATATCTTTACAAAAACCACTGAGTGCCAAAATATTTTTGTGGGTCTTTCATAGTCCAGAGGGAAGGAATTGGTTGTTAGTTATGAAAATTTTGAAATTTCCAGGAATGATCTATTCTTCACTACTACCAAAGGTTTCCTTTTGCACAACTCATAGCAATTTTCATGACTTGTATGGAAGGAGTTAATCCTTTATCCAAGCATAAGCAAACAAAACTTGCATGCTAAATATCTTCATGACTAGTGTACTTATATATAAAGATTGTTGACTTAACATCAGTTACCTCAATTTTACATAATGCAAAAATATGGAAAGGGTCACTACCTAGACTAGTTTTGACCTTGATTGAGGTTTCATCAGTGGAGACAGACTATGACTTTTGCATTGATTTCACCTTAATATCTTTATGGCTCTAGTTCCGAATGATGATGTTTTAATAATGTTGTTCCATTTGGTCTCTGGACAGAATAGGCCTATGTATGATTGCTGGCATTTTGCTGCTGCAAGGAACTTATGTACATGGTGAATTTTGCCTGTTGTTGAATGCTGAGGTTAAGCATGGGGGAAGCTTTGCCTGTGGGTGTACTGGGCTGAGGTTCAGCACAGTATTTCAGGCAGAGTCAAGATATTTGAAAATTGCACTCTTAGGTCTTGATTGATCATGGAATCCTATGCATGGTGGCATCACACAACATGGATGTTGAAGTTTGATTTTTTGGCTTTGTGCAAGATGCAAAATAAAATGTGAAGTGTGCAGTTAGTTCTGTAGTTTAAAATTTTACAAGGAGACATGGATATGTATTTAGAGGAAAATGCAACTAGAAAGCATGCAGAATTACTAAAATATGCTTCTATAAAGCATAAAAGTCATTTCAGTTTATTTATCAAGAAATTCATAAGTGATTTGCAAGAGTTGTTTTGAGCTGCATGTGAGAGTGATCTTTAAAAAAAAGTTACTTATGAATTTTTGAAATTCTGAGATATTGAACCAATGAAATCCTCAGTAGAGGTCAAAAGCCAAAATTGGTATGAGTAGTGACCCTACAGATAATTTTTGCATTATAGGATACTGAGACAATTAATATGAAGTCAACAGCCTCTATGTATAAATAAACTTTTGTGAAGATTCTACATGTACAAATTTTGTATGTTTATGCTTGGATAAAGGATTAAAACAAGAATATAATTTCTTGTCAAGTATAATATAAATTGTTGTTTAATGAAAGAGTGAACATAAATGGTTAAGAGAAAATAGATGTGTGTTGCATGAGGGCTTGGGCATGTGCAATGTGCATTAAATAAGAGATTAATAATTGTTAATAACAGAAAGAAAACGTAGTATAGTAGAGTTGATCCCAAGAATGGTGGGACTAATTTTGTCACACAAGAAAAGTGATACCTGTGGCAGTAGGATAGGGAATTTGGTTGAGGAATCAACTCAAGTTGCTTATTTGAAATTAGTCAAAACACTAAATTAGCTGTATACAAGATAATGTTCAAACTGATTTTAACTTATGATCTGAGAACCTTTATCAGTGCACAGAATTCTTATCCACCATCATTAAAGAAAATGATTCTGTCTTCCTCTTAGGTGGTAGATATCGTAAATGTGTTTCCACAATTACCTACCTCCATAACACCTGCGAAAGGTATTTTAGTGTCGTGAATATAACAAAACCATGTAAAACTAGCTAAACAAAAGTAACGGAAGACTTTTGGTAAGAGCATAGAAAATGAATATCAGGAAGGTGGCAAAATATTCTGAAGGTTATTGAAAAAGGCTTAGAAA
Organism: Typopeltis vanoorti; assembly: GCF_054136105.1. Taxonomy (NCBI): domain Eukaryota; kingdom Metazoa; phylum Arthropoda; class Arachnida; order Uropygi; family Thelyphonidae; genus Typopeltis; species Typopeltis vanoorti. The sequence goes on along the minus strand of NC_143574.1, from coordinate 17,918,484 downwards.
TGGAGAAAAGAGCACCATAAAAGGAATCAGATGATAAAGTTAACATGAAAACTGAACATAAAGATATTCTAGATTTCTGCAGTAAATACTTTGAAAGATTGTTAAATGAAACAAGCAGTGTCAGCATGGTGGTAGAAAACAACAGGAATGCAGTCAGGAATACATATCCATACTTGAAGTAGAAAAATACATCAAAAACCTAAAATGTGGAAAGGCAGCTGGAGTATATATATATATATATATATATATATATATATATAATATAATAGATAAAATTCAACCAGAAATGCTCAAATATGGAGGTATAAAAGTTTTATAGTGGCTGCACTGCATAATTCAGAAGGTCTCATCTGAGGGATTCTGGATGATTGGAGTAGAGCTTTCCTAGTACCCATCTGTACAAAAGGAAATAAAACTGAACTTGAGCATTACAAAGGTATTTGTCTACTGAGTGTTCGTGGTAAGATTTATGCAAGTATGTGCAGAAATGGCTAAGAAAAATTGTGCAAGGGAAGCTTGGTGAAGAACAAGCTGGATTTGGGCAAATAGTTCAGAAAACTTGGGAATATAATAAGGATCTGAAATTAAATTTGATAGATCTGGAAAAGGCACACGACAAAGTGCCAAGAGGAAAGCTCTTCAAAACACTGCAGTTATATGGTGTAAATGTGACATTATATCGAGTAATACTTATGTTGTATTTGATCTGTAAGTCAGCAGTTAGAATTGAAAGAGATACAGCAAGATGGTTTGATGTTAAATCAGGTATGCGACAAGGGTGCACAATTATCTCCACTGGCATTCATTATCTCTATGGATAAATTTATGAAATAAAATGGTATTAAACCGGATATCAAAATTGGAGATGTTAATCTCAGCTCTTTACTTCATGCAGTTGATGTTATACTTCTAAATAAATAAACCCAGTACAAGTCTGCAAGATTCCCTGACTAATTTCAGTAACTTGTAATAAATTTGATATGCAAATCAGCAATAAAAAGATGATGACAATGAAAATAGGCAGAAACATTGAAAACATCAACTGTATCTTAAGTGAATACCTATAGAACAAGTAAAACATTTTAGCTATTTAAGCACAGTTTTTTATTATTATTATTATTTATCACCTCCAGGGAGTCCAGTGACTCATCTAGGGAGGGCATGTACTCTACAACCCTGTCTCCACCACTCACAATTCACCAACTGACCGCAACTCTACCAATGCCATCTATTGCTGACTACCACTAGGATTTCCGCAGACAATCAAAAACAACCATGCCCACGGCAGGATTCAAACCTACAGCCTTTTGGTTGGGGATCGAATAAGCTAACCACTCAGCCAGCCAGGCTGGCTTCACTTTTTAATGAAGATGACAGAGAAAAATATGGAAATAGACAATAGAATTAGTAAAGCTGGTATGGTAGGAAGTTAACTTAATAAATTTATATGGAATAAGAGAGAAATTAGTAAAAACACTAAATTAGCTGTATACAAGATAATGTTCAAACTGATTTTAACTTATGATCTGAGAACTGATCAAAGACTGAAGATCAGAGATATGAGAGTTCTGAGAAAGATTAGGGAGTGAACAGATGGCATCAATGGCAGTATCATATTAAAAATGAGTGTATTAGGAAAGATCTGCCATTGTTAACAGAACTAATCTCAGATTTCTTGGTCACTTAAATGGAATGGGGGAAGAAAGGTTAGCAAAACAAGTGTTCTTTGCAAGATGGTAAGTAAAAAGACTCAGAGAGAGACCAAGATCTAGGTGGATTGATACAGTAAAAAATGCCTTCAAAGACAGAAATATAAGATCTGATAATATTGGAGATTTGACAGATAACAGATTCATTTGGAGGAAAATGGTCAATTGGAAGTTAATAATCATGTAAATTTTTCATGTACCGTAGTTCCCACCCACCTTATCCATATGTTCACTCTTCGCAGTTTCAGTTATCTGTGGTCAACCCTAATTCAACAATATTAAATGGAAAATTCCAAAAATAAACAATTTATAATTACATAGGCAAAGTGGATATTAGATCTAACATTATTTCCTAGCTGAATGTTTGTAGAAACTATGAAAGTTTCGTAAGTTGACCTGAGCGCTTACAAAACTTTCACAGTTTCCAAACATTTGGCCTTGAAATAATATTGGATCTAGTATCCACTTTGCCTATGTAATTTTTACATTGCCTTATGGCTCTTTCTTTTAGTAATAAACAATTTCTAAGTTTTAAATTGGATGCTGTTCTGAGTAACATGATGAAATCTCGCGTTACTCACTTCTTTGTCCAGTGTATCCATGCTGTACCATATACACTACTCGCTCATTAGTCACGTAGTAGCTGTCTGAAAATATTTAATGGAAAATATCAGAAATAAACTATTCATAAGTGTTAAATTGCACTCTATTCTGAGTAGTTCTCAGTTACCAGATCGATCGTCACAGTATCTCAGTGCTTGTGTTCAAGTTCAGTTCATTTATCTTGAAAGTAGATTGCTGTAGTGAGAGTTGACTGTATATTCATAATTGTATTCCTCCTGGATATTTTCTACTATTTTTTCAGTGGCTGTCTTATTTAATAATTTTTCAACATCATAATCAAATTCACATGAAAGTTTACATCATTACTAACTTCTTATCAACAGTTTTCCTCCAAATTAATCAGTATTCGTTAGAATTCCAATATTGTCAGATCTTATATTTTGGTCTTCTGAGGCATTTCTTACTGTATCACTCCACTCAGATATTGGTCTTTCTGCCATTCTGGTTAAATACACTTGTTTTGCTAGCTGTTTCTCTCCCGTTATATTTAAGTAACCATACCACCTGAGATTAGATCAACTCACAAATTCCTGATTGCTAACAATGTCAAGTTTCTTCCTAATATCCTCATTTTTAATATTCTGCTATTGATCTCATCTCCTCACTCAACTAATGATAGACCTCTCATATCTGTGGTCTCCAGTCTTTGATCAAGTGTTTTATTTCCAACTCAGCTCTCAGGTTAAAATTAGTTTTACTGTCTTGTATGCAGTTAGCTTAGTGTTTTTTGATTACTTTCTCTCTGATTCCATATAAATTTATTAAGTTGACCTCCTACTATTGTTATCTGTTTCCATATTTAATTTGCCATCTTCACAATAAATTATACTTAAATAGCTGAAACACATTCCTTTTGTTGTGGGTTCTCCATTCAGGATGCAGTTGATGTCATCGATATTCCTTCTTCCTGTTTTGATATTCTTTGTTTTTTTTTGTTTCTTTGCTGATTTTCATATTAAATTTATTACAGCAGTTATTCAATTTAGTTGGTGATCTTGCAGACTTGTACTGGATTTATTTAGGAGTATAACATCATCTACATATAGTAAAGAGCTGGGATTGACATCTTTAATTCTGATAACAGGTTAAATGCCATGTTCCTTCATAATGTGATTCATATAGATGATGAACGACAGTGAAGATAATATGCACACTTCTCTCACATCTGATTTAGCATCAAACCATCTAGTACGCCTTCGATTCTAACTGCTGACTTGTAGCTCAAATATGTACCATGTATTGCATGATATGATGAACCATTTACACCATGTAATTACAGCATTATTTTCTCTTCCATTTTTTTTTTTTTTGTCCCACTGTATTCTTGAAGGTGTCATGTGATGGTTTCTTTTTTTTTTTTTTTTTTTTTTGAATGTTGGGTGAATGAGTGAGTTTGCAGATAAACTTCATGAGTTGTTCATCATTTATTTGTAAATAGATAATCCACAATTGTTAGGAACATCATTACATTACTTGTTAGGAACATCACAATTGACTCTTTTCCTTAATTGTTTCTTTAAAAAAAAAAGTTCTTGATCCATCATGGATTCCTTATTTTTTCTGTCTTTGCAAAATTCATTAAATGATTTTGCTGCATATCAGTGTTTGTCATATCTTGCCTTCCATCTCTATGATGATACAGTTCTACTTTTCAAACACTTTCACTTTTTTCTTTAATAATATTTGTATATTTGAGTCTGCAGTTCACATCTTAAACTTTATTGAGTCTTTAATTTGAACTGCTTTTCAATCTAAGATGTTACTAATTTGCAATACATCTATATGTTTGTTATATTTTTAAACATTTAACATTTTTGCTTCAGATATTTGTTTTTCCATTCTTTTTTAAATTACCATAGTATCTTAGTCATTGTTTACATATTTCTAGGTACTAGTAACGAGTTCGTTTTAATTGAATTCTTGTACTTATGTACAAGACTTACTTTTTTATTTTAAACTACAGTTACTTTTTTTATTTTAAATTGTCACTGTTTCCAGTCTTTAGTCATAACTTTGTTTCTAAATTAACTCTCTCCCTATTTTTTAACTAGTTTGCTGTATTAGAGTGAGTGAAAACTCTCTTTGGTCCTAAACCTTACTTAAGCAGGTACCAAGATGTGCATTTCCTCTGCAGAGTATTTTATGTATGAACTTGGCTCTCTACTACTGAACACTTTGTTGCATTTACATATTGTTGCAAAAAATTATTCCTAAGAAGGTCACTTGTTCTGTCAAATCTCTTAAATGTATAGTCATCATCCATTGATTGAATTCATTGAATTCTAAACAACTCTGGTTGATAGGTTGCTTTTTCCTTATTAGCTTTTCACTTGTTTATAGCACTTATGCAGAATAGGTTGATCAACTTTTGCTTTAAAAAAATGCTTTTAGTAATTTTTATTTTATTTTCTCAGAAGAAAATATATTTTTCTTCCCCTTTCCCCTTTTATTTTCTCAGAAGAAGAAGATAACCAATATTAAACATATATGGCTATCCCTTATTAAAATTAAAAATGAATTACAAATAAGTCCAATAAATGGCAAAAAATAATAAATAAAAAATAAAGATAATATATATGCATATATATACTGATGAATGGAGGAGGGAATGCTTCTAAGCTTCTAAAAGTAGAAGAAATATCGTCTAAATTGAGAATGAACTACTATTACAGCTCTAACAACATCATAACTTACATGAAAAGAATTAGAAAATTGATATTAGCTTGTTAAAGATATAAAAGTTGTTGTTTTTTTGTTGTGTTTTTTTAAATGATATATGCATGCATTTGGAGAAATTTTTAAAGCCACAATTCAATTTTCCTGATTAGTAATTTTTCCTTTCTTGTGTTGTCAAGTTTGTACCACTTTAATCTCCTTTTAAACCTACACATCTATGATACTCAAACATTATTATGCAAGTTATTGAAACAGTTGCTAACTTATCAGATATTATATAACGAAATGTGTACACCTGTTATAATTTATTAGCATAGATTATATACTAAGAGTAGCTGGAAATCGAACAGTCCCTGTGGAAGTTGGTGCTCGATATACTGATGATAATTGGTCCCAGAAGTTAATTACTCTTAAAGAATTTGTGCAATCTCATATTTTATGTAATGAGGTAAGGAGTATACCATATTTAAGTTTAACATTCAAAATAACTCATTAACATATACACTGACTGGCAAAAAAAATAAAATCCTACCTCAGTATCATGTAGATCTTTCACATCTTACATTTCGAATTTGATGGTACATGATTTTCGTTAATGTCTCAATTGTATTGAATACTATTATTACAACCAGGAAGTCAGGGACTCATCGAGGAAGGTCACATGTCATACCTTCTCTGGAATTTATTCACGCTATCTGCATTCACATTCCCAAAGGTAAGCCATTCCAATCATGTATCACTCTATGAGGTGATAATTGTTGATTATGCAAAAAGTGACAGGGTAATCAGGCATGCAATTGGCATGAAATACTTGTAGAATGATTTGAGTAAGCTGGAATTGTGGGCATATGAAAATGGCTGTCAGTTTAATGTTAGTAAATGCAAAGTTATCCATGTTGGTGTAATAACGAGTTATCCAGTGACATGTTATATTGATGGGATGCTAGAAGAAACTGACCAGGCTAGAGATCTTGGAGTTTTAGTAGATAGGAATTCTAGCTCTCACCCCCCTTTCTTGACTGTATTCATTTTCAACTTCCATGGATCCCTCATGTCCTCTGAGTTGTATTCATAGTTTTTGCTATATGATCCCCTGAGCTTCAACTTACTATCTACTAAAACTTCAAGATCCCTAGCCTAGTCAGTTTCTTCTATCATAATCCCAGCAATATAACATGTTATTAGTGGGGTAGGGAATAAAGGCACTCATCCCAGTGAGAATAATTTCTCTTATTAGATGAGAACAGGTGTAAATGATAAAAGAGTGGAAACAGTAATTAGACCATGAAAATGATGCACAGAAATGCTGAAGGTCACACCAATTGGCAATGACAAGTAGTGGCTGAGAATGATTGGGAGAGGAACAATCTTAGAAAAGGAGACATGGACAGGATTATGGTCAAGAGGAGAGATAACATCAACAGTGTATTTGGAGGGAGAGCTGGTTAAGAAAAGGTTCAGGGTGTTGTAAGAAAGATGGGGAAATTCTGGAATTCTGGTGGGTTGGTGAACAATTTGTATTAAATTATTACTGATAGCAAGCAGTTCGACTTCTCTTCCAGCTTGGTCTGGGAGGTTGGAGAAGGGAAGCCAGTCTTAATTATATATATGTTGAAATCACCAAGGAAGTTTATCTCACTGTTAGAATAATTAGACTGTATGTGATCTTTCAGAGATAAATAATCAAATAGTCAGTGAGTCATTGGATTTAGGAGAATTGTAGAGGTAGCAAATGAAGGCAACAAAGTCAGGTAAGGAAATCTTGATATCAGATCTGACAAATGCTCAATCCTGCTTTTCTCATGAAAGGCATCACAGAATATATTATGTGAAATGTTAAAGTGAGATGATGTTACAAAGCATACCAGTTATGGTTTTCAATGGTGAATAATATTCGATTTGGATGTCTGCTGGTGGTGCACATCATTAAAATTAGAATCAAGACCTCGGATGTTGGTAAAGTCAATCTGAATGTTGTTTTTTTTATTATATGGAATTATGATATTTTGTTGGAAATTTTTGTGTGTGTGCAGCATGTGTGTGTGTGTATATATATATATATTTATATATATATAAATACTTTTTTTTGCCTTTTTTTTTTGGTATATTTTTGATATTTTTTGAGATATTTTGGTGAGTTCTGGACATTTTTTTTAACTGCACTGGCTCTAAGATACAGTGAGGAAATCATGATTACCATACTCAGAGATAGGGATTTTCCGGATTCTAATCCAAGCATATTCTTAGTGTTCCCTGCAAGTTACTAGACTCAGACTTCCTGCAGGCACAACCTGGCATAGTAGCAGTAGTAGGATTATTCACTAGTATGAGAATCCTCCTGATGTGTTATCTTTTGATTCTGATAATTGCAGTATAATAATAATAATAGTGACTTCCCACTCAAATTTCATTACTTGCATTGCACAAAATAGAGGTATTTGTATTTATTAGCTTTGTTAAGAATAAGTTAAGTTGCAATTTACTGTTGAAAAATTTTTATTTTGTCCTGTTAAAAACAAAAATATGTTCAAAAGTTTTAAAAAGAATCAAAGTCAATCAGCTTTCAGAGGCAAACTGTTGAAACTCAATATATGAATACCATTCAAGAATAAATGAAAGAGTTTGAAAACAGAAATCAAACCTTGGAGTTCTTAGTGACAGATCATTCAAATCTTTCTTCAGAAAGAGAGGTATGTGGTGAGGTAGTCTGCAAGAATACGAAAATCAGAACTCCACAGGACTTCAGAAGTTAAAGAAGCAATAAGGGAAAGAAAGAAGTATACTAAAAGTTAAAGTTCCTGGCAAGTAAATCAGCATGTGCTCTGAGAGAAGAAGACAGTGAAAATATGAAAACAAAGAATATATATGATAAATATCAGTACTATTAAAAGGAATGAGAATGATAGAGTTTACATGAAATCTGAAAATAAAGATATTCTAAGGTATATGATGTAATTTCAAAGATTGTTAAATTAAACAAGAAGGTGACAAAGCAGTGGTAGAAAATGTTCAAGAGGACTGCAGTCAGGAGTCCATATCAATACTTGGGTACCTGTGTACTCTTGTGTTAGAAAAACTTTTGCCATCAAAAAATCTGACACATGCAAAGACAGCGTAAACAGATGTTATTCACCTGGAAATGTTCAAGCATGATGGTATAAAATTATTAGAATGGCTGCACTGCATAATTTACAAGACATGTTTAAAAGGTCATTATGGATGATTGTAGTAGAGCTCTCATAGTGTTCATCTACAAAAATGGAACTAATACAATGTGACATTTACAGAGCAATTTCTCTACTTGTGTTAGATTATTCCAGGTAACATTCATACAGGCATACTTAAGAAGAGGCTAGAAAAAATTCTATAAGAGAAACTTGGAGAACAAGCTACGTTCATGCCAAATAGGGGTTGTCAGGATCAGATTTTCACTTTTAGTTGAGAAATCATGGGATCATAACAAGAATTTGTAAGTTTTGTATATCTGGAAAAGTCGCATGACAAGGTGCCAAGAAAAATGATGTTCAAATCACTAATAATTATGTGGTGTAAACAGGACATTATATTAATCAATACATAGTCTATATTTGAGTTGTGAGTCAGTAGTTAGAAGCATTGAAGAAGGTACAGGAGGATGGTTTGTCTGGTGTAAAATTAGGTGTAAGACTAAGAAAAGGGTGCACACTATCACTGCTGTTATTCATCATGTATATGGATTACATTATGAATGAAAGTGGCATTAAACCTGATATCAAAATTGGAGATATTAATTTCATCTCTTTATTTTATGTAGATAATGTTATACTTCTTAATAAATCCACTATAGTCTTCAGGATTCACTAATTAAATAACTGCTGTAAAAAGTTTCTTTGTATGAAAATCAGCAATACAAAAGATTATGAAAATAATCAGGACCATTGAAAACATCTGCTCATCTTGAAAGAGAGCTTGTAAAACAAGGAAACATTTCGGCTATTTAGGCACAATTTTTTTTTATGAAGATAGCAAATTAATTATGAAAATAGACAACAGAATAAGTAAAGTTGGTATGGTGGAGAGTCAACAGAATAAATTTATATGCTATAAAAGAGAAATGAGCTAAACACTAAAGTAACTATATACAAGACAGTATTCAAACCATCTTTAACTTATGGAGCTAAGAGCTGGGTTAAAAATAAAATAGCTAGCAACTACAGATATGAGAATTTTTTAGAGCATTGAACTAATGCCATCAATGACAGAATCAAAGTGAAATTATCAGGAAGGAATTTGACATTGTTAGCATTAGGTGTGAGCAAAGCTAATCTTAGGTGGTATGGTCACTTAAATAGAATAGGAGAGGGAAATTTAGCAAACAGGTGTTTGATGGTTACTGTTTTATTGTTGTATCAAATAAAAATAAAATTTTGCTCATATCATCATTATGTAGGACATTATTTATTTATATTATATATAATATTAATGAAATAAAAGAAACTCGTATACACTTCAGTTTTTCTATATCACATACTTATTTAATTGTAGGTGAAAAGGTTAAAATTTCATTAATCATATCCAGCATGAAGGTTGGCCAAGTGTGTAGCATTTTGCTTTCAAACCAACAGCCGGTGATTACAGTAGAATATACTGTAATTCTGGTGATAAGGCTATCCATAATGGTATTATGGATGAACAAATTAATATGAACAATGAACAAATTAATATGTCTACACAGGCACCACATAGAATAAATATTGCTGAAGCAGAAACAACAAAGATAAGTCTAAAGTCCTAAAATAGTGTCCCCTAATATTCTTGGCTGTAGTGGTGGAACCAGATTTAGTCTTTGTGTTTGGCGATTCCAATGCTAGCTCTCCTGCCAGTTTGGCCATAATAGACAGCTTACAACTGCAGGGAACCTGATAGACACCTAGCAGGTCTAGGGACTGTGATTAGTATTTGGGAGAGCAAATAAGGGATATCAATTTTTTTTTATATGATCTGTAACTGGTTGTGAGAGTCTTTAGGAGAGTAGATAAGTTTTGTGGCCTAGTATGAGATCACCACCCCAGTTTACTTATTGGAAGCCTGAAGTGGGTTTAAGTAGTATTGTTTGGACAGAGTTCCTAAATTATCTATCTTCCCAAAGTACTTAATGTGATGTAAGTTACCAAACCTTGCATGGGGTGGGGTTGATATAAAAAGAGAATTAAAATAGCAAAGCACTTGATATATATATATGTTTTTCAGACTATAGATAACCATAGTAGCGCCTCCGTAGTGCAATTGGAAGAACGACGGTACGTTGCGCCCGTCAATTAGAAAAGGCCTAAGTTCGATTCTTGTCATGATGGGAGGAATCTTTAAATGGACTTTTTTAATCGAAGGTGAATTAACCCGCGATCTCATATGGAGGAAGCAGGGTTTTTTCTCCCGGAAACTCGGGTTTTTCATCCCGCATACAGACAAATCGGCCTTCAGAACACATGCAATTTATAGACAGAAAAATACTAGCTGTGGTGGTTGTGGGCAGTAGATGGCGTTGATGTAGGTGATTGGTAGTAGAGGTTCTATGTAGTAGTGGAGACAAAGAGTTTTACAGTAGGTGTCCTCCCGCGATGAGTCTTCGGACTCCTTGGAGGTGTCACGAATAATAATAATAATAGTATAACTATGTATAATAGTTTAACAAACACTATTGAAGTTTTTGAAAAGAAATATATATACATTTTTTTTCTTCAGGCAGATTCTGAGGTGGGATATTTGGCCCAACATCAGTTATTCGATCAGGTATGTTTACTAACTTTTTAAAGGAACATTTTGCTTATTTGAAATTTGACATAAGAACATTCAAGAATGCATTGCTTTATTTCCAACTTATAAATCATTTAAAATTTGTTTTCTTTAAAAATGCTTAAAAAAGAGTATCTTGAGATACACTTCAAAAAGTGATAAAACAGCTAGTAAAATGGTAAAAAAGTGATTTTTTTTACTATCAATTTGTATGAGAAAAGATGTTTTTTTTTGTTCTTGTACAAATTAATTGGATAAGAATACAAAATAAAAAATATTGAAAAATGTGAAATTAATAAAAAAAATTAAAATAAAAATAATAACAGATCTGTAGGAACGATGTGTTAGAAATAATAACTTGAGTGCCAGACTAATGAAAGTACTCAAGATGAGTTAACAGTTTGAAAGATAGCCACTGAACTTTTATTTTCTTTGGTCTGAAACCTGACTATTTACTGTAGTAATGCAACAAAATAGAAAAGCATGCTATGTGAAAGATTGCCAAACTGTCCTGTGAGTTTATCATAATCACCAGTTTTCTAGTCTCACATATACCCTTTCTTAATTGAAATTTCCACATGCTTAACCACTTCCTAGATCTAAACTGCATGATGACATTCTCCAGCTGGAGATAAAAAGTGGTTTGCTTTTTATCTCTGGTGATAGCATCAGAGGCAAATTCTCTAATTCTATCACTGTATTCCATTCCTGTGGTATCAGTTCAGGAATGATACCACAGGAATGGAAGGAATGTGTGATAGTTCAATTGTACAAGTGTGGTGCAAAAACTGATGTGTCTAACTACTAACCTATCACTATCTCTTGTGTGGTAGTTGAAGATTTCAGAGAAGTTGGTAAGAACTCACATACATGTTATGAGTTTGATAAAGGGAATGGATATACTATGATAATGTTGGATTTTTCTAAGACATTTGATAGGATACTACACCAAAGGCTGTTGCATAAACTGGAGAATATGGGATTGTAATATAAACTCTTGACTTGGATCAGGGGATGGTTGACAGACATATCAAAAAGTGGTATACAGTGGGTGTGAGTCTACCAGATTTAAGGTGACCAGTGGTGTACCTCACGGTTCAGTCCTTGGGTCATTATTGTTCAATCTATACATTAATGACATCAGGCAGGATCTAACATCAGATGTGCAATTGTTTGCCAATGATGCAAAGATAGGTAGGGCAATCAGGGATGCTACTGATATTCAGCACTTAGAAAATTATTTGAATAGGCTGGAAATTTGGGCAAACGAAAATGGCTATCAGTTTAATGTTAGTAAGTGTAAAGTTATGCACTTTGGTGCAATGAGATTTCCAGTGGCATATATTAGTGTGGTTATGCTACAAGGAACTGAGGAGGCAAGGGATCTTGTCATATTGGTGGATAGGAATTTGAAGTTCAAAGGTCACATAGCAAAAGTTGCAAATACAACTCAGAGGATATTTGTGATGTTGAAGTGAACCATGACATCTAAGGATAAGGAAGTCATTTGCCTCTTTATAAGGCTTTGATAAGACTACACCTGGATTATTATGTGCAGATTTGGTCTCCCAAATTCCACTGTGGAAAGGTTGCAAATAAGAGTTACAAAGATTATATCCTGATTATGGGATTTAGATTATGAGGACAAATTGAGAGTATGTGGATCACAGACAGGAAAAAGAGGGGTAATGTGATAATGGTCTATAAACTTTTAAATGGGTGTTATAGGATATCGTCTGAAGAAATTTTGTTATATGGAAGGTGGAGAGAGAGAGAACATGGGGGGCATCCATGGAAGTTAAGTCACAGTTGAGTGCATTTAGTGTGAATGAATTTAATGGAAGGTATGACAGCTGGTTTGGGTGATTTATAGCCTCCCTCTATGAGTCCTTGACTTCCTGGAGGTCTCAGATAATAATACTAATAATAATATACTCTCCAAAACCTATGTACCTTCCAACACATGATGTTGGAGGAATTATCTAAGTAGTGGATAATTTCTTTCAGTTTCTGTCCTTGTAGTTGAAGTCCTTCATAATGGATATTTGCCGTGTACTCACTGAACACATGGACATATGCTCTCTACTTTGGCAGTGCATATCAACCAGATAAAAACCTGTTGGTTTTTATCTCACTTGAAATAGCTTCAGATGTATGTATGCTGCTTCTCTCAACTCTACCTTCTTGCTGAATTATTTTTGTCAGTTGCATTTCTTCTGTTATTATTAGCAAAACTCCTTACCCAGTCCTGTCATCTCCATCCTTCCTGAAAATGCAGTATCCCTACATTTGGCCTCTGTGACAGTATCTTCCTCTGTTAACCAAGTAACACTAATGCTTATCGTTTTTTGGCTCGGTCAAACTGACAATGCCAGAAACTGGTCACTGTTGTTCCTAATACTTCTGTCCTTAATATACATACATTGCAATACCCTCTTGGCCCAGAGATACACTTAAATATTTTAATGAGTATCTTATTCAGATTTCAGACCTGAGAAACTGCATTCAGCATTCTGTGATCATTTTCACTCTCACAAACACTCATCTCAAGCGGAACATACATACATACATGCCCACTCGTATGCTCCCAGATGGCCCTGAATTTGCTCATCTATTCTCTTCAAACAAAACTTTCTCCACACACACATATCTAATTCCAGATCCATTTAAGTGCAGTCTGTCAGACATATAAAAGTCCTTTCATACATCATATTCACTCCAAACATCTATACATTACTTCATTAAAATCATGAACTCTTCTCATTTCACCCCTATCATACCATGACAGTAGATTATAATACACAGTATGCCCATTAAGTAATGAGATTGATTTTTTACAGGACAGCCCATATCAAACCATAACAAACCGTGTTATGTACCGTAACAAACATGTTTATAGTTTTGACTGCTAAAGTGTGTTGTAATCCCATGTGTTGGGTGACACAGCTGTTTTCGTGTGGCAACCATTGAAATAGGAGTGTGTGAGTGGAGCTTGTCAGAAGTTGTGTCATGGAGCAAAGAGCTGTGATAAAATTTTATGTAAATTATAAAAACTGCTATAGAAGTGTACCAAGACCTAAAAAAGTTCACGGCAATGACTGTCTGAACTGTGCACAGGTGTTCTACTAGTTTCAACATTTAAAGAGGGGATGGAGTCAATGGAGGATGAACCACACTATGGATGGTCAGTTTCTGCATGGACAAATGAAAATGTGGTGAAAGCTAGAGAAATTATGCCCATGACAGATGAATAACCACTAGGCAACTTACTGTACAGCTTGGTGTTGGTAAGGAAACGGCCAGATTAATCTTAGAAAGAGATTCACACAAGAAGAAGATATGTTCGAGGTTTGTGCTGCAGACGTTGACACACAAACAGAGAGAGAGCACCGGGTTGCATGTTGTCAAAATTTTATCCATGCAGTTGATCAAGATTGTGATGTGTTGCAAAGAATTGACATCAGTGATGAAAGTTGGTGTTTTCAGTTTGATTCAGAAACGAAACGCCAGAGCATGGAATAGAGTGGAACATCATCTCCCCAGCAGAAGAAAGTCAGGTTCCAAAAATCACTTGTGAAGACAATGATCATTTTTTTTTCTGTTTTTTTTGATGTTGTTGTAATTATCCACTGGGAATTTATTCCTGAGGGCAACCTCAGTGAACAGTCAGTAATATTTAGGAGTAATGCAACATCTGTATTCCTGCATGCGACATGTCAGGAAAGAACTGTTCCACAACAACAACAATTGGTTTCTGTTGCATGACAATGTGCCTGCACACTATGTGCTGCCTGTGAAGCAGTTTCTGGCTTCAAAGTTGATCTGTGTGGTCGAATATCCCCCCCCCCATTCACCAGATTTGGCTCCTGCAGACTTTATCCTCTTCCCAAAGATGAAGTGTGCCTTGAAAGGGGAGCAGTTCAGCTACATTGAGGACATCCAACCCTGAGTGACCCAGACACTGAAGAAGGTTCCACCATGCTTTTGAACACCTGTATGACAGATTTAAACATTCTGTAGAGTTGAAGGGAGATGATTTTGAATCTGTGTAATTAACAATTCCAAATATATTTCTTTGTTTTGATATAATAATTGTCTCATTACTTAATGGGCATGCTATGTAGGTTTCTTCCTTCTGGCCTTTTACCTGTACATAGAAGTTATGTACTATATGTTTCCTGCATTCCTCTTCTGTGTGATTAAATATTAGCAGTATTTTGTGTGTGTCTCTGTGTGTGCATGTATGTATTATAATTTTTCATTTTTCAGAGTTGAAACAAGCATGGAGGAGAATCAGAAACCTTGATGTATTGTAACAAACTAATTAGAAAGAATAATAAATTTAGTTTAATCCTTTATCCAAGTGTGTGCAAACAAAGTTTGCACCTGAAAGTATCTTCAGGACTGGGGTAAAGTGGTACAACACTGGGCAAGTCCTTGCAAAGGTGGAGCAAGCTACCAACACTCCTATCTCAGTATCTCCCATAATGCAAAACACATCTCCTTGTGGATATGTATAATGTTATGCATCAAGGGAAGGGCTACTACCCAGACTAGTTTCGACCTTTATTGAGGTCTCTTCAGTGGGAGCCAGGCCCAAGTGGAGATACCAGGCAGAGGCATTAGCAAGGTCATCTCCTCCTATAGGAGCTGCCAAACGGTGTGCCACCTTTTTATTAAATTACTCTGGATTTAGAGAAAGATGTTGAAAGTTTATTTTTCACTTTTTCAAACTATAATAAAATAATTAGAAAGAAAGAGTTAACAGCTGTCTAATTGAGTGACTCATCTAAAATTTAAATGTGCTCTTTGATAGCTAATAGCAAGCGTAGTGCTGAGTGTAGCCTGCTTGATACAAACAGTTATGTCACTTGTTCATTTAGTGAACAAATAAATGGAAGGTCAGATTGCAATCTATATTTAGGCTACCAACAGATTGTTCATGGAATGTGTCTGATTTGAGCCTGACTCCATAATTTTGTACATGAGGTAATTATTTTCATTTTACATGAAAGATACTTAAAGAATATCTTTAAGTATCTTTCAATTATTTTCAATTTTCAATTTTTAATCAGAAAATTTTCAATTTTCTGATTAATTATTGATTTAATTTACAATATAATTATAAATATTTTCTATAATTAATCAGAATTATTCAGTAATAATTAATAAAAAGGAAGTTAAAGTAGGTTTTGAAATATGATATGGATTTGATATTTTATTCATTTCTTGCTTCTGAGGCATCTGGATTTCAGCAAGTTTCTTCCCCCTCCCCCCAACCCCAATGCAAATCCCTGCTGTAGGGAATATATATGTGGTATGGAAAGAACGAAGGACAACATATGGCTGCATAGTGGCTAGCTGTATTACTAATACCTCAGTAGATGGATTAGTTATATGGATCTGACTAGCTCAGTATGTGCATAAACTACTGATCTGTATTAAGAAAGAGTGAATGATGAGTTAAATTACAGTGTGATAGATTTGGCTGTAGTTACGATAGACTTGCCATGGTGAGTCCTCCAACTATATGAGGGTCTGTTAATACTGCAATAATAATGATAATGCTAATAATTCTGTTTTTTCTTATAATATTCATTTTCTAATTTAAAAAACTTTTAGATATTTTTTGATGTTATTTTTCATCATCATCAAAGACTAGAGACCACAGATGTGAGAGTTCTGAGAAAAATTAGTGGATGAACTGATGGCATCAAGCCAGATAACTGGTAGAAGACCTCTACATATCCAGTTCTCTACATTAAGGAATGCAGAGAACCAACTGGGACTTCTGACCTAACCTCCAATCCTTGCCTTCGTGTCATGAGTACTCTGTTGGTAGGTATCTGCTAGGTACTGAATGAACAAAGATGGGCTGACTAATTTGGGACTTAGCTGACTAATCTAACAGATAGATTTAGGTACTTTTGTTATTCATAACTTGTTTTAAACAGTATTGCAACACCAGATGAACTAAATTTTAAAAAAGATGTTTATTAACTTGCTTATATTTCACTGGATTTCAAACCAGCATCTTCAGAGCACACTACACTTACATGTTACAATTAACATACAGCAATGAGTAAGTGAAACAATTGAAATTTGTGGCACCAAATTAAAATCTAAAGTTTTAATTTGGTCCCTTCCAATGTAAAAAAAAGAAAAAAAAACCAATGTGCAGGAATAAGATATATTTCTACTCATTAGTCATAAATGATCATATCTGGTCTTATGCAGTAAGATAACCAAGACTGTAGAATGTTGACTTTGAGGATGGATTATGGAAATGTGGTCTGCTCGGTTTACAAAATAGCAACAGCTGGAAAAGGGAGATATGATAGATATATAAATTTAATAAAGGAATTTTATAGGCTAAATGAAGGAGAGATCTCTTAATATATAACAAGAGGAGAGTGAGAGTGATGATAGCACTGCCACGAGATCGAAATTTCTCACAATGAGAGTGGATAATACATGCAATGGATCATATAGGGAGTGCCAAATGCATATCAGTGAATGAAATTAAAAGTGTGATAAGCAGTGTTAGGAAGCAGGTCTCCAATAATGACTGCTGACCCACCATGGAGGTATACCAGAATAATAATGATAATATTTGTCAGGCAGTCATGTATTTGGGAATTTTTATTCGGGCTATTCACCAAGTGATGCAGGCTCATGCTCCTGTGCATGTTTATGCTATCCTAAACCATTTGTCAATTCTGAAACCACAGATGTGGTAGATAGTTTGTGAATGGGCATCAGGATTACATTGAATGCTTTAATTACTATGAGATCTTGAGTGGAGAAATTACATTTATCTCTTACTAAAATAACAAGTAATTTTTAAAAGATGGAACTTTTTTCATTTTTAGCCATTATGTTTGATTTTTCATTCAGTTTGCCTATATAAATAGACAAGTGACACTTGTCTATATATATAGGCAAATTGAATGGCAAAATAGGCAAAGATACATCCAGAGGGATGTATCTTTGCTCTCTAACCTACAGACTGCATAATATGGATATGTATTTTTGTGAATGTCTTTAGGCAGTGGATGAAGTTCGTTATGTAGTATGAGACACCCATCCTGCTTTTGGAAGCCTGAAGTAGCTTGAAAAGTTCCACATTTAGTTTCCGGAACAGTATTTCTCAGATTATTTAACTTTTATCCTACTAAATGTGCTGTCAGTTTCTGAATAAAATTTTGTGGTTAGAATTGATAAGTAATTTTGTTGAGTACTGTCTGTATAATTAATGTTGTATAATTATTCCTTTTCCTGTACATCCCTTGGGGGATACATATCAGGAAATGATAATGATTGATATTCTTTTGTTGTTGTTTTTCTTGTTTTATAATTTTGGTGTTTTATTTTGTAAATTTACCTTTTTAGATTCCTGAATTACGAACTGATATAAATATTCCTACATACTGTTGTCTTGCTGAAACGGATGATGAAGTTGAGGTTAATGCATGGTTCGGACCTGTTGGTACAGTATCTCCTCTACACTATGATCCTAAACACAATTTGTTGGCTCAGGTATATCTTGACATTTTAACTTCTAAAAATATTTTCAGAGACTATATATATATAACTTATACTGAATATATGATTCAGTGTGAGTATTGCACATATTATTACAGTTTACTCTCACCACAACAAACACCACTATAACAAAACTACTGACAAGTGTCAGCCAAAGCACCTTAGGTACAATGCTATGCTAAAATAGAAAATTCTCTATAGCAAAATATCTACTATAACAAACAAATTTGCTATAGTGAGAATCAGCTGTAATGTGCTTCTTTTTTTTTTTTTTTGGTGGTGGTGGGGGGAGGCTTTATTTATAATTTCCAGAAATAACCAGTTTGTTGTATGAAAAATGCACACAGATAATACACGAGTTACTGTAGGTCACTTCAAGTTTATTATAATAAGTATAATGATAATTGACAATATGCAAAATGAAAAATTCCTTCTTGTGATGACATACATAATCTTATAGTCATTGAATAGTAGGTTATATGTTAAGGGATTAAATGCAATCAATATTATTGCATGAAGCAAATAGAAATTCTTGCAGTTTAAATCATTGATCAAAAATAACACATGCTATGATTCCACCTAGTTTCTTTTTAAGAGTTATAAGGAAAAATAGAATCAGGAATAAATCATTTTTAAACATGAACTGATGAGGACTGAAAGTTTGCTCTGCACAAATCAGAATGCATTAAAGATCTTTCTGGTTGCTTAATTCAGAAGTCATCTTACAATGTGATAAGGAGTACACTGACAAGGTAGGGATAAAAGGTGGTTGTGCCACTATATAAAGCACTGAACAGACCACACTTTTTTGTGTTCAGATTTAGTAACAAGTTTTCATTGTGAGGTGGAAACATTGGAGAAGGTCCAGAAATGAGTGACTAAGTCAGTATGAGAGCTCTGGAATGTTAGCTGTGGAGAGAGGTTAATGGAATGTAAATTATAGAGTTTAGTAGACAGGAGGAAAAAGAGCTGATATGATAGAGACATTTAACTTAGTGAGGAGATTTTATCAGATTAATACAGAGAATATTATAAAAAGAGTAGAAGTGCGAGAGGAGAAGAACCAGAGGCCATCCCTGGAGGATGTGTAAGAATGTGGTGAAGAGGGGTGTGAGGAGCAGATTTTTTACATGGAGAGTTGTGTTGTAGGTATATAGCCCATATTACCAGAATATGTTGGGAAAGTAGAGACAGTAAGGATTTTAAGGTTCAATATGATAAATATGTTGCCAATTGTAAACCTCCCAGGATGAGTCTGCTGACTCTGGAGGGTGTAATAACTTGTCTAGTATCCATACCATTTGATTAATTTGAAGTTTAAGTTTTATTATATATGGATCAGTGCAATTTTATATCCTTTTTATAATGGCTGGAACTTGCATCCTACTGCATCTAAATACCAACTTGCCAAGTTTTATTGTTGTTATGAATAAAATACAGTGGTTAAAATATATATATAAAAAAATTATGGAATTTATTTAACTCTTAAATATGTTTTCATATATCATCTGGAAGAGAAGAGAAGAAAAGATCAGTTGACAACATTCTGGCATGAGTTACATAGCATGTGTTAGCATGTGTTTACTTACATGTGTCTCAGTCACAGCTAAGTGAACAAGAGAACAACACACTATTAGAATTCAAAGGAAACAATGGTAAGTATTCAAATACAGACCTACATTAGTATCAGTATTTGCTTCCGAGCCTCCATAGTGTCCAGAGACTCATCATAGGAGGTCACACACACACACACACTACATTAATTATCATACTGTTCCTTGACGTACTTATCATCCACTCTGACAATGCATTCCACTTGTTTACCACCTGTTAAGCTCTTCCTAATTTGGTGTCTTCAGCAAACAATTGATTATCTCCTCTCACGCCCTGAACTATATCATTGATATAAAAATTAAATAACGTTGGCCCCAAAAAAGAACCCTGTAGCATCCTACTTGTCACCTTTGCTTTTCTAAGACACTGCACACAACTTGCTGACTCCTGTTAGTCAGCCATGCCTGTAACCAAGCTACCAAATGACTGTTCATCTCCATCCTGCTCAGTTTCAATTATAGCTTATCATGTGGTATTAAATCAAATGCTTTTGCAAAACCCAGATAAATCACTGTATAAGTATCTCCTCTGTTCAGTACACTAATCACGCTATTATAAAATGTAACCAAGTTACTAAAGTATGACCTCCCCCTTAACAAACCATGGTGCTCTCTTGAAAGGTTTCCATTCTTATCAATCCAGGTTTGTATTCTGTGTGTCCATCTCTAATTAGCCTCTCTAACACTTTCACTTCTACACTTGATATTCATATTGGCATATAGTTTCACACTACTGACTTGGATTCTCCCTTATGCAATGGCTATATTTCCTTTCCACTTTTGTGGTACCGTTTTTGTTGTCAATAAGTCATAGGCACTGCCATCTCTTTCACACATTTCTGTAATATATGTGGTGATATCCTATCCAGTCCTACAACCTTATTAACATCCAGGTTACTTAATACAGTAGATTCCGGTTAATTGGGGCATTGGTTAATCAGGGCAGCCATTTATTTAGGACAAAAGAAACAAATTGAGATTATAACCCAAAGTTTCTTCGCTTATTTGAATCACCTTGCTGCTTTACCGGAACAGTAGCTGTAGATGGCACACGGGTAGTTAGTTACATAGAGAGTGTTGCTGTCAGTCACTGCCAGGATACAGAGTAGAGAGGATGCACATATTTTAACAGCATAACGATTCTACTTACAGTGACTGTAGGTAGCATACTTTTGATTAAAACAGACGTGTGCTAATTTTTTAATAAAAAAAAGTGTAGCTATTTATTTATTTTTTTTTTTATAAGGCCCCAGTTAAGATGCCAAGGAAATATCTAATGTTGGTAGATAGAATCACCTTACTTAACAAAACAAAAAACCAACTAACACCAGTCATCATCAGCTTGCAGAGATAACTGGTGTTCCAAACATCTACAATCATACATTTGATAGGCCAGCAGGAGAAATTGCAAAAAGAAGAATGTTCATTGCATGATGGACAATAGGAAAAATTCCATAAACAGAAGCGAGAAGGCAAGGATCCAGATGAGGGGACTCTCGATCAGTGGTTCTCTATTGTAACTTAATGAGGCAGGCATGTTAATGGTCAAATGTTAAAAAACAAATCAGAATGGTTAGCTAGAAAGCTGGCCATGTGAGATTTAATACAGATGGTTAGTTATTGCAATGGAAAACCAGACATAAAATAAAATTTAAGAAGGCACATGGTGAGAAGGACAGTGCTGAACAGTGAAAATCAGCTAAACTACCTGAACTGCTGCAGAAGTTTAGTCCTGATAAAATCTATGATGCTGAAAAAAACAGGTCTGTTTTACCATGCCACACCAGATGGTTCCCTCAACTTACAGCGTTGTCAGGTTGAAAATAAAAAACAGTGGAATCCATTACCATGTTCCGCTGCTGTAACATGTCTTCTGTTATTTTTCAGGAATGGCTAATGAGTTGGAATGTAGAATTGCAAAGAAATTCAAGAAAAATTCTTTTGCTTCTGAACAACTGTGCGGCACATCCTCAATTAGATTTTTTGAAAAACATTCAACTTGAATTTCTTCCTGCTAACACCAAGTCCCTGGTACAGCCACTGGACATGGGAATCATAAAAAATTTGAAGACATTGTGTCGCAGAAAGTTGGTACACTACATTCTTGAAACAATTGAAGAAAAATCTACTGACGTTATCTTCAACGGCCAAGGAAATCAGTGCAAAGGTTACCATTTTACAGGCAGTACAATTTGTTGCAGATAGTTGGTGAGAAATTAACAGCAAAGTAATTCAGAACTGCTTTGCTCATTGTGGTTTTAAGAATTCAGACCAGGAAATGCCAGCTATGACTGATAATGAAAATGAAATCATGTCAAAAACTACGAAGAGTTTTTATGCATTGACAATAGCCTTCAGTGTACAATGAAAATGAAGATTGTGAGGATGCAATTGTTGAACAAATTGCAACAAAACACTAAAGATCCCATAAAACAAGGAAAGTAATGAAGATGACACACCTAAGTGAGTGACTAACTAGGAAGCCAGGAAATTTATTGCCGAATTAATGCTACTTTATGCAAGAAGGTAATGAAGGCAGTCCTTTATCTGAATTTAGATACCTGTGCTGATTTTATTCAGTTGTGGTCTAGAAAGAGAACATGTCAGGTACACTCGATAAATTTCTCAAAAATAATTGTTAGGGGAAATATGCTTCTTTGATAGATACTACATGTAATTAACTTCTTTAGAAAACTGACACGTGTACATTTAGTTTTTTTACATAAAAACATGGTTAACAAAGGTATACTGAAAGTTTGTCTATTTTTAAACATTTTTAACTTTTTGTGATATTTTAGCTTTTTACATAAAATTTTGCATAACTGGGGCAGCTGCTTATTTGGGACAAAATGTTCTAGTCCCAATGTGTCTCAATTAACTGGAATCCCCTGTATTTAGAATACTTCACATACTTGAATTATCGATCTTCATCCTCTTTCCTGTTGCAATATACTGTAATGAAATACTCATTGAACATTTCCACTATATCTCCAGCAAGTAATCAGTCTTCTGTATTCATCCTTTCTTGTAGGGTTTGCTTGGTTGCTTCAGCCAGTCTCCTTTTATATGCCAATTTCTCTTTCCTCACTACCCTTGTTACCTTCCTAGCCTGCACCTTATACTCTTCATGCTGCGAAGGGTACCCTGTTCTTCATATCTCCTCCATAATGTCTTCTTGTTCAGAAGGTCCTGCGTAATTCCATGATTCATCCATTTCATTCCTACTTTATTTATCCTCCTAACCCTAGGAATACAAACTGATTCCAAATCCACTGATTTCTCTCCCCTTCAATCAAGCCTCAGCATATCACCAGTCTGTTTCCTTATTTATTATATTCCTTCTCTGTAATTCCACACTTCTCTATTGTTCTGTGAAGCTTGTACTTGCCTAGTCACTTGCCATGTCAAAACCACATGGTCTCTTTCTCTCTCTCTAGTCAGTAGCATTGTAGAGACATCTTCTGTTATCATTGTGCGAGACGATATTATTAAATCTAACGCTTGAGTCCCATGTATTGCTTCAACTGCATGCTGTATAAAATAATTGTTCCTAAGTAGCTCAAGGAATTTTCTTACACGTATTTTCCTGCTTCCATAGTTAAAAAGGATTATAATCAGTGATTATAAAACTATGGATTATAAACTATGGTTTATAATCACTGATTATAAACAGTGATTTTAACTATAGATTTATGTCAATTGGAGATGTTAATGTCAGCCCTTTGCTTTATTGAAGATGATGTTATACTTCTAAATAAATCCACTACAAGTCTGCAAGATTCTCTGACTAAATTGAATAACTGTTGTAATAGATATGGTATGAAGGTCAGCAATAAAAAGACAAAGACAATGAAAATAGGCAGAATCATTGAAAATGTCAACTGTGTTGTGAATGGAGAACCTGTGGAACAAGTAAAACATTTCATCTACTTAGGCATGATTTTTACTGAAGATGGTAAATTAAATCTAGAAATAGACAACAGAATCAGTAAAGCTGGTATGGTGGGACATCAATTGAATAAATTCATATGGAATAAGAGAGAAATTAGTCGGAACACTAAATTATCTGTATACAAGACAGTGTTCAAACCAGTTTTAACTTATGGATCTGAGAAATGGGTCAGAAGTAAAATACTTGACCAAAGACTAGAGACCGCAGATATGAGAGTCCTGAGAAAGATTAAGGCGTGAACAGATGGCATCAATGGCAATGTCATATTAAAAATGAGGATATTAGGAAAGAACTTGACATTGTCAGCATCCAAGAATGCGTTTGTAGAGCTAATCTCAGGTGGTATGGTCATTTAAACATAATGGGCAAAGAAAGACTAGCAAAACAAGTGTTCTCTGCCAGGTTGGCAGCAAAACGATCCAGAGGAAGACCAAGATATTGGTGGATTGATACGCTACAAAGTGCCTTAGACGATAGAAATATAAGATCTGATAATGTTGGAGTCTTGACAAGTAACAGACTGATTTGGAGGAAAATTGTAGATAGGAAGTTAGTAATGATGTAATTTTTTTCATGTAGTACTATCATATCCTGTACACCCCTTGAGGGTACATGGCAGGAATTTGATGATGATGATGATAGTTTTTATGCAAAAATCATCTTTGAAAAATTCATATACATATCCTAATTCTTTTAAAAAGAAAATTTATAAAATTTGAATACTATTTGCTTATGTAATTAGGATGCAAATGTTTTTTGTTTCATTAAACATAATTTCAGCAAAACTTTTTTAAAACAATTTAATATGGCTATTAACATTGTTTTCTATTGTGACAACTTGTACTGAATGAAACAAGCACACACATTAAATGTGTTTTATAAAATGCTTACACAACATTATATAGCAACATGTTGTCTCATACAATACTAAATCTGCTCTGTGACTTATTTTTATGATGATATATAATATTTGCAATCCATACTAAAATTTATTGACACAGATATACAAAAGTTTATAACTTAGCAAAAGGTGGTTTGGAGTCATATTTTAAAAAAAAAATTATATATAAGCAATCCCTCGATTAATGTGCTCCCGATTAGTGCGTTTTTGATTAGTGCATAATTTTTTTTCAATACCCAAATTGGATTAGTATGCCTCAAAATTCGATTAGTGCACCTATATACATTTTAAAAATAAATGTTACAGATTTTAAAAATTTTGGATCAATACATTTTTTATGGCTAACTGTTTTAAAAAATCTCACCAGGATGAAATAATTTAGTCACTGATTTGAAACATTTTACAGAGTTATTTTTTAATGCCATACTACACTATTTCCATGTATGCCATGTTCCAAATTTACCACCCAAATTTATGTCATCTGCTTTACATAGCATTTTGCTGATCATATCTCATGCAATTGTTTTCCGAAGTTTTATTTTAAATTTTTTTTCTAACCTTTAATCATGAGTAAAAGAATTAGTGAGCAAAAAACATAAGTGTGAAAATGATTCGAAAAGTAATCTGATTGGAAGAAATACTTGAAATAATAAAGTAAAATGAACAAGGCGAGTCCAGAGCAAAGATAGGATAAGAACACAAAAATGGGTGAATCAACTGCTGAATACAAAGAGAAAGGTAAGGCTGCTTGAAGTTTATAATGCATGCACTGAAAATCAAAGTATTATAATGACTGAATTAGAGAGACTTCTTTTTACATGGATCGAAGATTTGTTTTTTCTATTACTTAGTTAATAGTATACACTGGCCTCATTAAATCAAAAGCACTCTCTCTCTTTGTAACCTGGAAAGAAAGGGCTATCAATGATGGAAAAGAAGAATTCCACGTTAGTGCTGGGTGATTTGAGCATTTCAAAAAGAGAAATAGCCTACATAATGTGCTAATCACAGGCGAAGCTGCAAGTGCAGATAAGGAGATATCCAGAGATTTTGAAGAAAATTGTGTAAGAAGGGGACTATTGTGATCAACAAATATTTAATGTCGATGAAACTGGCTTTTTTTTGGAAGCGAATGCCTTCCAAGACTTTTCTAGCTGAATCAGAGAAATCTCAGCCTGGTTATAAAGTCCCAAAGTCGAATGAAATTATTGCTAGCAATATGCGAGCCGTTTGGAAGCATATTCTTCCACATTGTGCAAATGATTTTAGAGGTTTTTCAAATGAATCTAAGTTAATTAAATCTCATTCTGAGAAATTGAGTGATTCTAACCAGCTAAATTTAGATGTACAGTGAGAAGATCCGGAAGAATATGAAGAAAATTTAATTACTGACAAGCCCAAAGAGGTTTCACAGAAACAATTTGAAAATAGTTGGCGTACAATCGAAGTTTTTAAGCAGCAATGCTTAGAGACTGATCCTGGTGAAGAGAGAGAGAGAACTAATAAAATTTGCAGAAGAGGCAATAGGGCCATACCGTCAGCTGTATGAAAAAAAGAAACAGAATGCCTGCCAAAATACATTAGCTCAATTCTTTGTTAAGAAACAGAATAATAAATTTATATTCTGAATATGTTTTATTGTCTTTCAGCTTCATGGTTTTCCTTTAACTATGCCCTGAAACATATCCTAATTCTTTTATAAAAAAAAATTAAGGGTCAAAAAAGAAATCTGAGGAACGAATTATACTTTTTCCCATAGATTATTATATTTGATTAGTGCATTTTCAATTAATGCACCTGTTTTAAAGAATGCATTAGGCGCATTAATCGAGGGATTGCTGTATTGATAGTTAGACACTTGATAGTTATTTCTTATTTATTTCAAAATACATAAGTGTGACTAATATGATGGACATAAAATTGCATGAAAATACATAATATAATAAAACAGACATTTTAGCCAAGGGAACATGGGTAGTAGACATTATTATGAATTAGATAACATTCTTCTTCTTATTCTTTAGCTTCTTTCCATCCACTGCTAGATATAGCCCCCCCCCCCTTGATTTTCCAGTTCTCTCTGTTTTTAGCCAATGTCCATCATCTCATGTGAAACCTTTGTAGATCATCTCTCCATCTTGTTCTTTGATGACCTTTCCTTCACTTGGTATCCACTTAGTGCATAATTTTTTCCACCTGTCATCTGGCAGTCTACTAAGCCAGCCTATTTAACACTTTACAATATCATCTACTCTAGTCATCTCTCTAATTCTAGTATTTCTTTAATAAATTTAGTTTAATCCTTTATCCAAGCGTAAGTAAACAAAGTTTGCACATGCAAATATCTTCAGGACTGAGGTAAGGTGTCAAGCTCTCATCTCATCATCATCATCATCTCCCATTTTTTTTGCTCGGAGTTGCCTGGTGTTACACCACCTTACCTCAGTCCTGAAGATATTTTCAGGCGCAAACTTTGTTTGCTTACACTTGGATAGAGGATTAAACTAAATTTATTATAGTCTAACCAAGTGCAAAATAAACTTCCAACATCTTTCTCTAAATCCAGAGTAATTCAATAATAAGATGGTACACACCTGCTGGCAACCCATATAGGTAAATATGCCCTCTCCTATTGCTTCTGCCTTAGTATCTCCACGTTTGGGTCTGCCTCCCACTGACGAGACCTCAATAAAGGTCGAAACCAGTCTGGGTAGTGGTCCTTCCCTTAATGCATAGCAGTATACATGTCTGCAAGGAGATGTGCTTTGCATTATGGGAGATACTGAGACAAGGAGTGATGAGAGCTTGGTCCACCTTTCCCTGGAGTTGCCTGGTGTTGCACTACCTTACCTCAGTCCTGAAGATATTTTCAGATGCAAACTTTGTTTGCTTACACTTGGATAAAGGATTACTCTAAATGTATTATAGTCTAACCAAGTGCAAAATAAACTTCTAGTATTTCTTATTTATCCCTTTTTTGTTATGTGGCTCTCTGGGCCACATGCAACCTGTGTTCCTGTTTTTTTTTTTTTTAGTTGTCGCTCATGTCTGACTTCCATAAATAAATACTGGAATAATGCATATATTAAAGAGCTTCCTGTTTTTAGGCATGTAGGTAAATCTCCTAACAAGTAATCTTTATAAAACCAAAATGATTTGTTTCCTTGTGTGATTCTTCTACTTATTTCTTTATCTTGTTTTCCCTTAAAATGAACTAAATGACCAAGGTAAATATAGTCCTGAACAATTTCAATGATTATCTGCTAATTTTCAGTATGATCTGAATTTGTCATCAGTTTGGTTTTAGTTAGATTAATCTTTAAACCTTTTTTCCTGCTTTCTCTATCAAGGTCATTTAGCATTTCCTAAGCTTCTTAATTTTTTTGCTAAAAGAACAGTCATCTGCTAAACATACATGACAGATTTTTTTCCAGTAATACTAATTCCATAGTTTACCCATAAGATGGTCTTAAAGACTCCTTCTAATGTAGAAGAAAATAATTTGCATGATATAGGATCTTCTTGTCTCACTCCTCTCCCAATACCAAATTCCTTTCTCTGATGTTCTAGCTTTATACTGGCTGTTGAGTTATACAGTTTGATATACAGTTTTTAATAATCAGATCTACTTTTCAAGCTGTTCATTATTTCTTAATGATGTAGAAAATCAAAGGCTTTTCAAAATCTACAACCAATAAATATGCAGGAAGATTATATTAATTTGTTTTTTCTATTACTTAGTTAATAGTGTGGATATAATCTATCATAAAGAATCTTGCTTTCATATGGCAGTGAATCATCCAAAAACCTTGTAATCCTATTTAATATAATCAATATAAACATTTTGTACAGTGTGATAACGAATTGATTGACCTGTAGTTTTTGCCATAATCTCTGCTGCCCTTTATTGTAATAAGATAATCAAGGATTTATGCCACTGCACTGGAATTTTTTCTGTAGTTAAAATATCAGTGAATATATCCAATATAACCTTATGAAACTGCGAACCTCCTGATTTTATGTGTTTTCTGCTAGTATGCCATCTTTTCCAGGACTTTCATTATTCCTTGCTGACTTGAGGACATTCCATAATTCTTCCATCACGATGGTGGATCTGTATCAGTCTCATCTAAATTAGTAGCAGATTTGTATCTGTTTTCTTGCCTATGTGTAGGTCCCTATAAAACTCACTATATGTTTTCATTATTTCTTCTCAATTGTATTGTACTATTAACATTAAAATGATAAAACGTATTAACTCCTATATATTTCTTGTTCCTTACTTATCATAAGGATACATACCAGTTTGAACATTCAAAACTAACATGAGTCACATAGTATATATTTACTTACTCACTGAAACTTGAGAAACTATGACTCCATCTGAATCTCAAAAGTAATCATGATTAACTGTTCATAGCTTTTTTTTTTATGATTTATGTGTGATAATTATTTATGATAATTATCATACACATAAATCATAAAAAAAAAAGCTATGAACAGTTAATCATGATTACTTTTGAGATTCAGATGGAGTCATAGTTTCTCAAGTTTCAGTGAGTAAGTAAATATATACTATGTGACTCATGTTAGTTTTGAATGTTCAAACTGGTATGTATCCTTATGATAAGTAAGGAACAAGAAATATATAGGAGTTAATACGTTTTATCATTTTAATGTTAATAGTACAATACAATTGAGAAGAAATAATGAAAACATATAGTGAGTTTTATAGGGACCTACACATAGGCAAGAAAACAGATACAAATCTGCTACTAATTTAGATGAGACTGATACAGATCCACCATCGTGATGGAAGAATTATGGAATGTCCTCAAGTCAGCAAGGAATAATGAAAGTCCTGGAAAAGATGGCATACTAGCAGAAAACACATAAAATCAGGAGGTTCGCAGTTTCATAAGGTTATATTGGATATATTCACTGATATTTTAACTACAGAAAAAATTCCAGTGCAGTGGCATAAATCCTTGATTATCTTATTACAATAAAGGGCAGCAGAGATTATGGCAAAAACTACAGGTCAATCAATTCGTTATCACACTGTACAAAATGTTTATATTGATTATATTAAATAGGATTACAAGGTTTTTGGATGATTCACTGCCATATGAAAGCAAGATTCTTTATGATAGATTATATCCACACTATTAACTAAGTAATAGAAAAAACAAATTAATATAATCTTCCTGCATATTTATTGGTTGTAGATTTTGAAAAGCCTTTGATTTTCTACATCATTAAGAAATAATGAACAGCTTGAAAAGTAGATCTGATTATTAAAAACTGTATATCAAACTGTATAACTCAACAGCCAGTATAAAGCTAGAACATCAGAGAAAGGAATTTGGTATTGGGAGAGGAGTGAGACAAGAAGATCCTATATCATGCAAATTATTTTCTTCTACATTAGAAGGAGTCTTTAAGACCATCTTATGGGTAAACTATGGAATTAGTATTACTGGAAAAAAATCTGTCATGTATGTTTAGCAGATGACTGTTCTTTTAGCAAAAAAATTAAGAAGCTTAGGAAATGCTAAATGACCTTGATAGAGAAAGCAGGAAAAAAGGTTTAAAGATTAATCTAACTAAAACCAAACTGATGACAAATTCAGATCATACTGAAAATTAGCAGATAATCATTGAAATTGTTCAGGACTATATTTACCTTGGTCATTTAGTTCATTTTAAGGGAAAACAAGATAAAGAAATAAGTAGAAGAATCACACAAGGAAACAAATCATTTTGGTTTTATAAAGATTACTTGTTAGGAGATTTACCTACATGCCTAAAAACAGGAAGCTCTTTAATATATGCATTATTCCAGTATTTATTTATGGAAGTCAGACATGAGCGACAACTAAAAAAAAAAAAAACAGGAACACAGGTTGCATGTGGCCCAGAGAGCCACATAACAAAAAAGGGATAAATAAGAAATACTAGAAGTTTATTTTGCACTTGGTTAGACTATAATACATTTAGAGTAATCCTTTATCCAAGTGTAAGCAAACAAAGTTTGCATCTGAAAATATCTTCAGGACTGAGGTAAGGTAGTGCAACACCAGGCAACTCCAGGGAAAGGTGGACCAAGCTCTCATCACTCCTTGTCTCAGTATCTCCCATAATGCAAAGCACATCTCCTTGCAGACATGTATACTGCTATGCATTAAGGGAAGGACCACTACCCAGACTGGTTTCGACCTTTATTGAGGTCTCGTCAGTGGGAGGCAGACCCAAACGTGGAGATACTAAGGCAGAAGCAATAGGAGAGGGCATATTTACCTATATGGGTTGCCAGCAGGTGTGTACCATCTTATTATTGAATTACTCTGGATTTAGAGAAAGATGTTGGAAGTTTATTTTGCACTTGGTTAGACTATAATAAATTTAGTTTAATCCTCTATCCAAGTGTAAGCAAACAAAGTTTGCGCCTGAAAATATCTTCAGGACTGAGGTAAGGTGGTGTAACACCAGGCAACTCCGAGCAAAAAAAATGGGAGATGATGATGATGATGAGATGAGAGCTTGACACCTTACCTCAGTCCTGAAGATATTTGCATGTGCAAACTTTGTTTACTTACGCTTGGATAAAGGATTAAACTAAATTTATTAAAGAAATACTAGAATTAGAGAGATGACTAGAGTAGATGATATTGTAAAGTGTTAAATAGGCTGGCTTAGTAGACTGCCAGATGACAGGTGGAAAAAATTATGCACTAAGTGGATACCAAGTGAAGGAAAGGTCATCAAAGAACAAGATGGAGAGATGATCTACAAAGGTTTCACATGAGATGATGGACATTGGCTAAAAACAGAGAGAACTGGAAAATCAAGGGGGGGGGGCTATATCTAGCAGTGGATGGAAAGAAGCTAAAGAATAAGAAGAAGAATGTTATCTAATTCATAATAATGTCTACTACCCATGTTCCCTTGGCTAAAATGTCTGTTTTATTATATTATGTATTTTCATGCAATTTTATGTCCATCATATTAGTCACACTTATGTATTTTGAAATAAATAAGAAATAACTATCAAGTGTCTAACTATCAATACAGCAATCCCTCGATTAATGCGCCTAATGCATTCTTTAAAACAGGTGCATTAATTGAAAATGCACTAATCAAATATAATAATCTATGGGAAAAAGTATAATTCGTTCCTCAGATTTCTTTTTTGACCCTTAATTTTTTTTTATAAAAGAATTAGGATATGTTTCAGGGCATAGTTAAAGGAAAACCATGAAGCTGAAAGACAATAAAACATATTCAGAATATAAATTTATTATTCTGTTTCTTAACAAAGAATTGAGCTAATGTATTTTGGCAGGCATTCTGTTTCTTTTTTTCATACAGCTGACGGTATGGCCCTATTGCCTCTTCTGCAAATTTTATTAGTTCTCTCTCTCTCTTCACCAGGATCAGTCTCTAAGCATTGCTGCTTAAAAACTTCGATTGTACGCCAACTATTTTCAAATTGTTTCTGTGAAACCTCTTTGGGCTTGTCAGTAATTAAATTTTCTTCATATTCTTCCGGATCTTCTCACTGTACATCTAAATTTAGCTGGTTAGAATCACTCAATTTCTCAGAATGAGATTTAATTAACTTAGATTCATTTGAAAAACCTCTAAAATCATTTGCACAATGTGGAAGAATATGCTTCCAAACGGCTCGCATATTGCTAGCAATAATTTCATTCGACTTTGGGACTTTATAACCAGGCTGAGATTTCTCTGATTCAGCTAGAAAAGTCTTGGAAGGCATTCGCTTCCAAAAAAAAGCCAGTTTCATCGACATTAAATATTTGTTGATCACAATAGTCCCCTTCTTACACAATTTTCTTCAAAATCTCTGGATATCTCCTTATCTGCACTTGCAGCTTCGCCTGTGATTAGCACATTATGTAGGCTATTTCTCTTTTTGAAATGCTCAAATCACCCAGCACTAACGTGGAATTCTTCTTTTCCATCATTGATAGCCCTTTCTTTCCAGGTTACAAAGAGAGAGAGTGCTTTTGATTTAATGAGGCCAGTGTATACTATTAACTAAGTAATAGAAAAAACAAATCTTCGATCCATGTAAAAAGAAGTCTCTCTAATTCAGTCATTATAATACTTTGATTTTCAGTGCATGCATTATAAACTTCAAGCAGCCTTACCTTTCTCTTTGTATTCAGCAGTTGATTCACCCATTTTTGTGTTCTTATCCTATCTTTGCTCTGGACTCGCCTTGTTCATTTTACTTTATTATTTCAAGTATTTCTTCCAATCAGATTACTTTTCGAATCATTTTCACACTTATGTTTTTTGCTCACTAATTCTTTTACTCATGATTAAAGGTTAGAAAAAAAATTTAAAATAAAACTTCGGAAAACAATTGCATGAGATATGATCAGCAAAATGCTATGTAAAGCAGATGACATAAATTTGGGTGGTAAATTTGGAACATGGCATACATGGAAATAGTGTAGTATGGCATTAAAAAATAACTCTGTAAAATGTTTCAAATCAGTGACTAAATTATTTCATCCTGGTGAGATTTTTTAAAACAGTTAGCCATAAAAAATGTATTGATCCAAAATTTTTAAAATCTGTAACATTTATTTTTAAAATGTATATAGGTGCACTAATCGAATTTTGAGGCATACTAATCCAATTTGGGTATTGAAAAAAAATTATGCACTAATCAAAAACGCACTAATCGGGAGCACATTAATCGAGGGATTGCTTATATATAATTTTTTTTTTAAAATATGACTCCAAACCACCTTTTGCTAAGTTATAAACTTTTGTATATCTGTGTCAATAAATTTTAGTATGGATTGCAAATATTATATATCATCATAAAAATAAGTCACAGAGCAGATTTAGTATTGTATGAGACAACATGTTGCTATATAATGTTGTGTAAGCATTTTATAAAACACATTTAATGTGTGTGCTTGTTTCATTCAGTACAAGTTGTCACAATAGAAAACAATGTTAATAGCCATATTAAATTGTTTTAAAAAAGTTTTGCTGAAATTATGTTTAATGAAACAAAAAACATTTGCATCCTAATTACATAAGCAAATAGTATTCAAATTTTATAAATTTTCTTTTTAAAAGAATTAGGATATGTATATGAATTTTTCAAAGATGATTTTTGCATAAAAACTATCATCATCATCATCAAATTCCTGCCATGTACCCTCAAGGGGTGTACAGGATATGATAGTACTACATGAAAAAAATTACATCATTACTAACTTCCTATCTACAATTTTCCTCCAAATCAGTCTGTTACTTGTCAAGACTCCAACATTATCAGATCTTATATTTCTATCGTCTAAGGCACTTTGTAGCGTATCAATCCACCAATATCTTGGTCTTCCTCTGGATCGTTTTGCTGCCAACCTGGCAGAGAACACTTGTTTTGCTAGTCTTTCTTTGCCCATTATGTTTAAATGACCATACCACCTGAGATTAGCTCTACAAACGCATTCTTGGATGCTGACAATGTCAAGTTCTTTCCTAATATCCTCATTTTTAATATGACATTGCCATTGATGCCATCTGTTCACGCCTTAATCTTTCTCAGGACTCTCATATCTGCGGTCTCTAGTCTTTGGTCAAGTATTTTACTTCTGACCCATTTCTCAGATCCATAAGTTAAAACTGGTTTGAACACTGTCTTGTATACAGATAATTTAGTGTTCCGACTAATTTCTCTCTTATTCCATATGAATTTATTCAATTGATGTCCCACCATACCAGCTTTACTGATTCTGTTGTCTATTTCTAGATTTAATTTACCATCTTCAGTAAAAATCATGCCTAAGTAGATGAAATGTTTTACTTGTTCCACAGGTTCTCCATTCACAACACAGTTGACATTTTCAATGATTCTGCCTATTTTCATTGTCTTTGTCTTTTTATTGCTGACCTTCATACCATATCTATTACAACAGTTATTCAATTTAGTCAGAGAATCTTGCAGACTTGTAGTGGATTTATTTAGAAGTATAACATCATCTTCAATAAAGCAAAGGGCTGACATTAACATCTCCAATTTTGATATCATGTTTAATACCACTTTCCTTCATAATGTGATCCATATAGATAATGAATAACAGAGGGGATAATGTACATCTTTGTCTCACACCAGATTTAACATTAAACCATCTTCCTATACTTCTTTCAATTCTAACTGCTGACTTACAACTTAAATACAGACTAAGCATTGCTTGATATAATGCCCCATTGACACCATATAACTGTAGCGTATTGAATATCTTCACTCTTGGTACCTTGTCATATAACTTTTCCAAATCGTCAAAACTTAAATACAGATCATTGTTATAATCCCATGCTTTCTCGACTATTTGTCATTAAGTGAAGATCTGATCCTGACAGCCTCTATTTGGCCTGAATCCAGTTTGTTCTTCCACAATTCTTCTCAACCGTTTCTCAAGTATACCTGCATAGATCTTGCCAGGAACACTCAGTAGGGAAATACCTCTGTAATTCTCACATTCAGTTTTATTTACCTTTTTATATATGGGTATTATTAGAGCTCTACTCCAATCATCGGGAATTCGTCCCTCTGTCCAGACTTTCTGAACTATGCAGTGCAGCCACTGTAAGACTTTTATACCACCATACTTCAAAATTTCTGGTTGAATATCACCACTCCTGCTGCCTTTCCACATTTCAAGCCTTTCTACTTCAAGTATGGATATGTATTCTTGACTGCATGCCTGGTCAGTGTTTTTTACCACTGTGCTGTCATCACTGCTTGTTTCATTTAGCAATTTTTCGAAGTAATTACTCCATACTTCAAGGATATCTTTTTCTCCCATTTTCATGTCACCTTTATCATCTCCAACTCCTTTTACAGCACTCTTTCCTCCATTCCTAAGCTTCTTCAACAACCTCCAGAATATTTTGCCACCTTCTTGATATTTATTTTCTATATTCTTGCCAAAGTCCTCCCATGACTTTTGTTTAGCTAGTTTTACACATTGTTTAGGATTCTTGCATTTGTCTCTGTATTCTCTAAGAGCACGAGCTGACTTTTTGCCAGGAACTTTTGATATGCTTTCTTCTTTTCTTTCACTGCCTCTTTAACTTTCTGTGTCCACCATGGAGTTCTGATTTTTCTGTCCTTGCAGACAACTTCACCACATGCCTCTCTAGCTGAATCAATCAGGGCTTTCTTCAAGGATTGCCACTGAATCTTCAAGGTTTGATTCCTGTTCTCAAACTCTTTCATTTTTTCTTCAATAATCTTTGTGTATTTTAGTCTACAGTTCACATCTGAGAGCTGCTCAACTTTTATTCACTTGAAAACTTTCTTACATGTTATTCTTTTCAATATAAAATTCAATTTTATCCTGCTCAAGACTAAATAGTGATCACTTCCAATTTCAAATCCTCTGTACACTCTGGTGTCCTGCACCAGGGAGAAAACATCACTATCAACAATAACATAGTCAATGTGACTTTTCTTATTCCTTGCCTCTTCTCTCCAACAAGTACCAACTTTTCCTTTTTCGTTGTGTTAGTTGCTTTTTCTAAAGCCTCAAAAAATTCCTCCACTTCTACCTTAGTAGAACCTTCTGTGGGACCATAGGCACAAATAAGTCTCATTATCCAGTTCCCCATTCTCATATTTGCCCACATTATTCTACTTGAGACTGACTGCCATTCAAGAAGATTAGCCTCGTATTTTGTGTCGAATACTATGGCTACTCCTTCTTTTCCTTGATTGTCATTGCCTGAATATAACATTTTGTATTTATTGCTCAGGAAGATCACACCAGTTTTGGTCTTTTTTGTTTCAGTCATCCCTATTATGTCGATATGGTACTTATCTAATTCCTCAGGTAGCTCCATTTCTTTGCCATTCAGGTTTCTTATGTTGATAGTACCGATCTTTAACTCTGGTGATGTTGAGTTGGGGTGTGTTTTCAGATTTGTTCCAGTAGCTGACTTTTCGCTGTTTGCCCTATTCCCTGGCAAAAACAACAGGGGCCTTGTTTAACCAGCGACGCCCCAGCTTGCATGAAATTTTGTCATGTTGTACCATCATTTTTTATTTTGGTTTAACCAATAAAAATATAATTTCGTCGGCTAAATCCCAAATTGCCAATCCATCCTCGTTCGTTCAGTATCGAAATAGATACCCAACATGGTGCACCACGAGAAGGTGCGGATTGGACATTAGGTCAGAAGCTCTGGTCGGTTCTCCGCATTCCTTTAAAGGCTAAGTGGAGGTCTCCTCTCAGTTATACAACTTTGACCCTTAAGCACCCCGATGATTTTTTATTATATTCTTTATTATCGTGAAAATAATCATAATTTTTTCTTTTTGTTTTAACTAAAATTATGATATATATGCCAATTAGAATGCATATGAAAGTATAATTAGATAATAATAACTCACTTTACCATATGACTAAAATTTTTAGATGTTCAGTTTCACAATAATAATCTTGAACTTTTCTAACATTAATCATCTCATCTCATCCACTTGATAATGGGTTGAGTCCACTAAGAAGAAAGGTTCTATACTTATCGCGATCTTTAGCCATCTCACTCATGACTCTATAGCTGGGTAGATGAGAATGTTCTTTCAGCAACTTTATCCAAGTACTTCTTGGTCTGCCTCTAGGTCTTTTTCTTCCGATATATCCATTCAGAGCTAAATATGGGAGTCTATGAGGGCCATTCTCTGAATATGACCTAACCATCTCAGTTGATGCTTAATGATTGTGTCTATTATATTATCTGGGAAGTTTAAATCTGTTCTGACTTGATCATTAGTCTTGTGTTCCATCCAGTGGGTGTTATTCATTTTTCTGAGGTATTTCATTTCAAATACTTGAAGTTTCTTGATTGGTTGTTGAGTTAATCTCCAAGCTTCTGAAGCATAAGTAGCTGTTGGGATAATAATTGTTTTATACAATTTTAATTTTAGACTCGTTGGGATTTTTTTATTTTTCCATATTTTGTTTAGTTTATTCATGTTAATCCAACCTGGGTTTAGCCTGTGTTTTGCTGTTTCCATATTGTTGAGGTTACTAGATATAAGATTTCCAAGATAAACATATTTATTAACTTGTTCTAGCAGATGATTTTCGAGATTTATAGAAATATTTTCTTCTTCTCTATCTATCTTCATTATTTTTGTTTTATGATGATTTATTTTCATACCATAAGTTTTACAAGAGTCATTTAAAATATTAATAGTTTTTTCTAGCTGTGGTTTAGAATCTGCTAAAATAATGATATCATCCATGTATTTTATGTGATTAATGTTGGTACCATTGATTTTTACACCTGGTTCATCAGCTATGGTTTTACAGACTTCTTCTAGGAAGATGATAAAGAGTTGAGGTGAGAGAGGGCATCCCTGCATTACACCTTTCTCGACTCTGAAATCCTCAGTTTTAATATTGTTCATTTTAACAAAAGCTTTGGTGTCTCCATAATAATTTGTAATAAATGTTAAAATATCTGAATCCATTTTTATGTTTTTTAGGATAGTGATCAATTTGTTTCTATTAACTGAATCAAAGGCTTGCTTAAAATCTATAAAACAACAGTATATGGGCAGGTTGTATTCCCAATATTTTTCTGCTATATTATTAATGATGAAGATATGGTCTATGGTGGATCTTTGTGGCCTGAATCCTGCTTGGTTTTCCTCTATGATTTTTTCTGTAAGCACCTGTGTTCTCTTTTGTATAATTCGAATGAATAGTTTATAACTATGACTTAAGAGTGTTATGGGTCTATAATTTTCACATATTCTTTTGTCTCCTTTTTTGTGAATTGGTATAATAATTCCTGTTTTCCAGTCAATTGGGATCACTCCAGTATAAAGAATTTGATTAAATAAATTCATTAAGAAATTAATAGCTTCCTTGCCACCATATTTCCATAGTTCTGTAGATATTTCATCTTTACCCATAGCTTTTGAAAGTTTCATTTGGTTTATTGCATTTAGAATTTCTGCTGGAGTTATGGGTGGTGCCTTTTCATATATCATTTTTTCTGTTATACTTTCCTCCTCCTGTTCTTTTTGAAATAATGTTTGATAGTAGTCCTTCCAAATTATTTTAATATTTTGTATTGACCCAGTTTCTAGATTGTTTTTATCTTTATAGATCTTGGTTAATTCTTTGATAATTTTGTATACCGTTTTATTATCATTTTTTTTATTAGCTTCTTCGCACAGTTTTGCTTTTTCCTCCAACCAGTTATTTTTGGCAGATGTGCACATTTTATCAATTTTGTTTTTAAGATTCTTATAATCTTGTGTATTTTCTTCTGTATTTTTTATATTTAATATATGCTTTGCTGTTCTTTTTTCTTCTAAAGTATTTTGAATTTCAGGGGTTATCCATTCATGATTTGGTCTTGATGTTGTACCAAGTATGTTTCTTGCAGTACTTGTAACAATTTTTTTACCTTGATTTCATGTATTTTCTATATTGTCATAGGAAAATTTTCTAAACTCATTTCCTATTAGTGTCTGATAGTTATCTTGCATAGATTTCTCTTTCAGTTTTGACAGGTCCACTTTGTTGATAGGCTCGTGATTTACGATACTTGAATTTAGTTTAATTTTTGTTGCAAGCAGTTCATGGTCAGTGTCGAAGTCTGGAGTTTTTAAAGTACTAACATTCTGCACTGATGATTTCCAGTTGTTTGATTAGAATGTAATCAATTCAGTTCTTTATTGTACCATCTGGTGAGGTCCATGTATATTTGTGGGAAGGTCTATGGAAAAAAGGGTATTACAGATAAATAGATTGTTTGCTTTACAAAATTCTAATATTCTTTCTCTTTCATTTCTATTATCAACTCCAAACCTGCCCATCACATCCTCCATGCCTGGGGTAAACTTCCCAATTTTGGCATTAAAATTGTCCATCACTATTAATATATCTTTCTTATTGGTCTTGTCTATTAGATCTTGCAACTTATCATAGAAGCTATCGATTTCTTCATCTTCATGTGACTGGTCAGGGGCGTAGATTTGAATTATTGTAAAGTGAACATTTTTTCTTTACCTTTTAATCTGATAGTGATCATTCTTGAGCCATGTGGTTCTATGGCCATGACTGCATTTTGTACCCTATTGTTCACTAAAATGGCAACTCCTCTATGTATATTGTCCTCTCTGCCTGAGTAGAATAGTTTTCCTGAATTTAGGTTTATAACTCCTTCTCCTGTCCAATGGGTTTCAGCCAAGCCTACAATGTCCCATGTAATCCTAGCAAGTTCTTTTTCCATCAAATTTATTTTCCCAGGTTTTAACAGTGTCCTTATATTTAAGGTTAAGAGATGCGAAACTCTATTGGCTGACCGCATACTAAACTTCTCGGCTGCTCCCTGTGATCTAGGATCAGTCGCGTTGGTTTCCTCGGACGCAGTAATATTCTCTTGACACAGTGGAGACTCCTGATTCATAGGGTTGAATGGCAGAATAATGCAGCTGTCTTGCCACTCCTTTGCTGCATCCTTTGGTCCACGACTCCTTATTCTTTATTTGGAACAACCCGTTGGGGTTTCCCTCATCTGCCACCCGAGGGACGCGCCTAGTAGGAGTCAGGTCATTTTGGTTTTATTTTTCATGATAATATTCACATTGCACAAATACAGTGGCAATGACAGGCTGCAAACAAGAGTTTGTAGTAGTATTTTTCAATTTTATAATGAGTAAAGTCCCCCCCCCCCTTTAAAAAGTTTACTAAAATTATCTTGAGAAGTATTCAACCTCTAATACTAGAACATTCAAATACTTTCAGAATATTGATAATTTATCTATCAGGTCTATTTGCGAATCAATGAAGCCACCCTCACTGTTCTAGCTCACATTAATGAAATGTTTCATCAATTTAAAAAAAAAAACTTAAAATAATATCCTCTGAGTCAACTAACAGTTTCAGAGGGATATTTTCTTTACTTGATAGTACAAAACTTCAATGTGAAGGTCAGTTTTTAATCTTGTAATTCATAACATTTTAGGCTAATTTTTTAATTGTAATGCATATTTTATGCCAGAAAGTTAGCACTGTGGCTTTAATATTTTTACATTTAATATATAATTTAATTTAATATATTTACATTTTCTCATGTTGCATTTTTAAATAAATTCTATATTTTCGTATTATTCCTTCATGTGGAGTATGAAAGAATTAATTTATAATATACAATACCCAATGAGCAGCATTTGTTCTGCTTTTGTCCAATGGTCCATAAATGTGATTATAAAAAGATATATATAAATTTTTTTTTTTGACTAACTGAAACCAAGAAAATAGATAAGTTAATTTAATGGAGCACACAACATGTTTCGTCAAAACGATTTCTTCAGGTGTGTTAACATGTTAACACTTAAAGCAAATTAAAAAAAACCCATAAAAACACTGTGCCATTATAATAACAGACTTGTAAACTGAAGTTAAGAATGGTCTATAACGACAATTCAAACTTAACTTCAGTTTACAAGTTTGAATTGTGGTTATAGTCTGTTCTGTAGTTCTGTTGTTGTGCAAATGCGAGTGTATGAGTTCGTGCGTACGCCAGTATCTAATGGCAGAACTATGCAAGTCAGATAGGCTATGACTGAGGTTGCTGTTTATGTGAGACGGGTGTAGGACAATTTCTTTGGTTTCAACTATGTGCCGTTCCACTTCATCCTGACAAATATAAACGTTTGATGTTGCGTTCCAATCTACTCCGTGTTGGCAGGCTTCATCATTTATGTTCACTGAAAATAAGATGTGACTTGAGAGTGCAGTTGCTCTGATTCTATTGTATGAAATGTTCCTCTAGCTATAGGAGGATTGACTTCTCAGTCTGGCCACAGTATGGCCTCCCACAATCACATATTATTTTATATACACCAGGGAACTGAAGATGGTTATGAGCTTGTTTAGGGTGGCTAAGAACTGACCTCAGTTTTGGAAGAGTTGAAAAACATGTTTTTATATTAAATTTTTTCAAAATTCTTCTTGGTTTCCAGGAGAGCGAGCTGATGTATGGTAAAGAAATATAATCCTTGGGGTTGTTAGGGATCTCTGTGTTGTTTTGAGGGCCTCTGGTATAGTTGCCTCTTAATGTTTTTGGAAGAGTATCCATTATTTAAGAAAGTTCTTTCTAGATATTTTAGTTCATTTTTTAGTTCTTCTTTATTGGACAATACTGAGCGAGCACGGTGAACCAATGTGGAAATGATACCTAACTTTTGTGTGGGATAGTGATGTGAGGTTGCATGTAGGTATCTATCCATGTGTGTTGATTACCTGAAGATTGAGATCCTTAAAGAATCAGACATCTTAGTAAGCTTCATGTCTAGAAATGAAAGGGAACAATTTTCTTCAATCTTGATGGTAAATTTTATGTCTTGGTGGAAGTTGTTTAAATGATTCAGGAAGATGTGAAGATTCTCTGCACCATGCTCCCAAATGAGGAATATATCGTCCACATAGCGGAGCCATGTTCTAGATTTTAATGTTGCTTTAGAGATGGCTTTTTCCTCGAAATCCTCGAAAAAAATGTTGGCAGTATTGAGGACAGGGGGCTACCCATAGCTAGTCCTTTTTTCTGTTTATAAATTTTCTCTTTGAACTTAAAATACCCCGAACTAATACAGTATGAGAGGAGAGCAAAAATCTTTTTAGCAATCTTGTTTTTTTAAATGCTGAGAACATTCTTGCATTGGAACATTAGAAGCAAATTAAAAAAAAACATGAAAACACTGCCATTATAATAACAGACTTGTAAACTGAAGTTAGTTTGAATTGTCGTTATAGTCCATTCTTAACTTCAGTTTACAAGTCTGTTATTATAATGGCACAGTGTTTTTATGGTATTTTTTAATTTGCTTTAAGTGTTACCACACCTGAAGAAGTCGTTTTGACAAAACATGTTGTGTGCTCCATTAAATTAACTTGTTATCTATTTTCTCAGTTTCGGTCAGTCAAAAAAAGATTAACATATCTAATTCACTGAGTCAATGTAACTAATGATCATCATATTCCTTCTGACAAGGATACATTCCAACTTACAAAAGCTTATCAGAAAACCACCAGAAGCATTGGACTATTCATCAATAGGCTTGTCTTTTTAAAACAGTGTAAGTCCTTTTCAATCATTTTGAAATTCCTACAATTAAAGGAAATCATCACAATGGAAAGGGTGCATAGAATTTACCAAAAAGCGAAATTAGATCTTTTATCAGAATGAACTGGTGACATGAAACGAAACTTAGTCTATCTCTTCAGAAAAAAAAACTCACTTTGGAAAATCGTTTAGCAGTATCTTTAGACCCCATGTTGGGGAACACCATAAAAGAGATAAGCACACACCGGGCTTCAAGAACTCAGGAAATCAATAAATCTAAGCTAATTAGGAAATTTAATTTACTCAGATTAACACGAGAACGATTCACACCTAATAAGCATCATGAAGGCCTTAAAAAATTAGTAATAAACAAATCAACTTACACCCTTAGTCTGGAAGAAGAGCATATTCTCTCAAAAGGTCTTAATTTTGTTCCTTCGCCAAAATCCATCGGTAGAGAATTGTTTCTTACTAAGATAGAAAAAACTAGCTCACTGCTTCCTACAGCAGATGCAAATTTACTTTGTATGGAGGCAATATTTGCGATTAACAATGCAAAACCACCAGTCAACAAGTTAGAAACGGTGAAAGAGTACTGTAAAAGGAAAAGATGATAAAGGTGAATGAAAACTGAAGATAAGGATAATCTAGATGTCTGGAGTAATTACTTTTAAAGACTGTTAAATGAAACAAGCATACTAGAAAATTTCTACCTCAAGTATTTATACTTGAGGTAGAAAAAGCCATCAAAAGTTTGAAATGTGGAATGGCAGCTGGAGTAGATGATATTTGACCAGAAATGATTAAATATCGAGGTATAAAAGTTTTGCAGTGGCTATGCTGCATAAGCTAGCTGTTTATTCAAAAGGTAACTCAAGGCATCATGGGGTAGTTGTAATACTGAAGACAGTTCTTACAAGAGTCCATCTTGGTTATAATCCTGTTAATGAGAGGATACTTTGTATTAGTCTTAAGGCTCATCCTACCAGTGTGTCAATTATGGTAGTTTATGCACCCCACACTTAGATAAACCTGATGAGGAGATTAAGGAATTCAGAATTCTTCAAAGAACATATAAAGTACATCTCTCCATGGTAGCCAGTCCAAAACTTAGACTGTTTTGGACTGCCTACCAAGGAGAGATGTACTTTATATCTTAGAGGACTTTAATGCAGATGTGGGAATGAGTATGGGAATTAGGCCGGAGTTATTTGCATTTGGTCTGGGTGAATGAACACCCATGGTGAAAGACTGTTAGAATTTTCTCATGCTGTTAGATTAGTTATTACCAATACCTGCTTCCAGAAACACCCATGACAGACCTATACTTGGACATCTAACATTTGTAGGGTAAAGCACCAGATTGATTACATCCTGGCTATCCAACGGTGGAAGACAAGCATCTCTAATGTGAATACTTGTCCTGAAGCGACCATCAGCTAGATGGTCGCTTCAGGACCAGTATTCAAGACTAAGAGCCAAAGTAAGACTAATACTCTAAAATCTTCTACTTTAGGCACATCCCACTAGATTGGATGTCAGAGTAATTCTTAGTCGGTTCACAGAAGAAATGTCAACTCATTTGGATGATCCTTTGGAGACTAGTGGGGAGAACTTACCTGAAATGCTTTGGGAAGGAGTCAAGGTTAGGCTGGGATACAGGATACAGCCAAGAAGTATTTCAGCCCAACTCAAAGACCAAGAGACTCATGAATATTAGATTCAACATGGGATCTAATTGAAAGAAGGTGGTTGGAGAAACAAAGAGACACATGGGAAGAATATAAGAGATTACATAGAAAAGTCAGAAGAGTTATAGGCAGGACAAGGAAAATTTTTATGCTAATAAATGG
This sequence comes from Typopeltis vanoorti, assembly GCF_054136105.1. Classification (NCBI taxonomy): domain Eukaryota; kingdom Metazoa; phylum Arthropoda; class Arachnida; order Uropygi; family Thelyphonidae; genus Typopeltis; species Typopeltis vanoorti. The sequence continues at coordinate 17,873,704 of NC_143574.1, read as the reverse complement.
GAAGAGATAGAGTTCCAGATGAAGAGGCATAATTATAAAAGTGTTTCATTTAGTTTGGGATCTAAAGCACAAGTTCAAGCCCATATTGAATGGAATGGAGCAGTACTAACAGAAGAAATGGAAATCAAAAATGGATGGAAAGAATACTGCGAGGAACTGTACAGCAGAAAGGATAAGGAAAATTTGGATGAACCCTCTCAACCAGAAAAATTTCAATTTGGAACCTCCCCCACTTAGGCATAAGGTTGAAAGAGCAGTTAAATACTTAACAACAATAAGGTGCTGGGTGAAAATGGAATCCCAGCAGAGTTAATTAAGGCCACAGGATATGAAGAAATAAGAGTGTTTCATAGATTGATTATAAGGATATGAGAGACAGAATCATGGCCTAGAGACAGGAAGAAGTCGATTTTCATACCATTACATAAGAAGGGAGATAAGAATTACAAGAACTATAGAACTATTAGTTTAATCTCTTATGCAAGATTTTATTAATGATCATTCTAAATAGGATTGAGGCCAAAGTTGAGGCAGAGATACCTGAGGAACGAGCAGGTTTTAGGAAAGGTAAGGATACCAGATATAAGATCCTTTGCCTTAGACAGATCATAGAAAAGTATAAAGAATTTAGACTCTCTATGGTAATGTGTTTCATAGAATACTTTAAAGCTTTTGACTGTGATCATCATATGAAACTGTGAGAAGTAATGAAAATAATGGATTTTCCTCAACACACTATCAGGTTGATAGCTAACTTGTACAGTGAGCAAGAAACCACGTTAAGAACGTGTGTTGGATTAACTGACTAGCTTCGAGTTAGAAAGAGAGTTAGTCAAGGATGCTTACTTTCTCCTCACCTGTTTAGTATCTATGCTGAGGACATCATGTGTGTGGCATTGGATGAGCTTAAGACAGGAATTAGGATAGGCAAAGATTGATCAGCAATCTGAGATATGCAGATGATACAGTACTCCTTTATAATGACAAGGAAGAACTATGACAAATTCTTGACAAAATTAATGAGATCAGTAATACCAGAGGACTTCAACTCAATTCAACTCTATCAAGACAAATATTATGATTCTCAAAGGAAATAGACAGGTAAGTAGCTGAGAAACAAGTGTACCTTAATGGATATAGAATTGAGGAAGTCAGCAGGTTTGAGTACCTGGAATCTATTATTAATATGAAGAATTGCTGTTCAGAAGACATCAGAAGAAGATTAGGAATGACTAAAACAACAATCAGAGAAGTGTCTAAAATCTGGAAGGATGGATCTATCTCCATGAGAACAAAGTGAGACTTGGACCCTAAAGAAGTCTGATAGGAAATGGATATCTACTTGAGATGTGATGTTACTGAAGGCTGTTGAAGATATCATATACTGAAAGGTGAACAAATGGATGGGTGCTAGAAAAGATCAGTACACCTTTAAGGCTCCTTAAGGATATTATTATTATTATTCCTGACACCTCCAAGAAGTCCGAAGACTCATCGCAGGAGGATACCTACAATTGCCTCAACCACTACATCGAGCTTCTACTACGAATCATCTACATCAACGGCATCTATCGCCCATCACAACTAGTATTTTTTGTCTGTAAATTGCATGTGGTCTGAAGAAAGTTGAAATACTTTGGACACATTGAAAGTATGGGAGGACTTCTCAAAACAGTATTAGAAGGTAAAGTTCCTGGGAAAAGGAGAGTAGACTGCCAGTGAGATGGATGGATGGGTAGTGTGTCTGGAATGACTGGTCTTCAAGAGTTGAAGCCTCCAGAAAAGCATATAACAAGACTACTTGGTGAGGGCTAGTGTTGCACATCACTGAGCATCTCAGTGACCATATGGCTTTTGTTGATGTCCAGTGAATAGATGGATGACTGTATAATTTAGAGTGCCTGGTCAGATAGTTTTTTTGTTTTTTTTTCTGTGACCTACTAAACCTGTAATACATTTGTACTGTGGGTGGTAAGAATTTTTTTTTTTTTTTCATTTTTGTCAATTTTATATATATTTTTTGTAATTTTATTATGTATTTTTACATTATCCAGAAACCCTCTAAAGACCAAACATGGAACTTTTTCACCACTTCAGGCCTCCACTAAGCTAGAAGGTGGTCTCACACCAGGCAATGAAATTCATCTTCCACCTAAAGATAATTACAAACATCCATGCCCATGGTGTGATTCAAACCCACGACTTGTTGGTTGGAAAGCGGATATGCTAACTACTCAGCCAACCGGGCTGGCATAGTTATGCTTTATTTTTATGGTGCAAAGAAAACAAAGATCATACTGTGCTAGGACACACATGTTACAGCAGTACATTTGGTAAATGGTTAGTAGGAAAATCACAAACATCCGTGCCTCTGGCAGGATTTGAACCCGCAGCCTCTTGGCTGGAGAGCGATTATGCTAACCTTATGGCCAACCAAGCCAGCCCTGATCAGAAAGTCAAAGTCCAAATGATTAGAGTAGAGTTCTCATAGTGCCCATCTATATAAAAGGGAATTAAGCTGAACATAAGAATTGCAGAGGAATTTGTCTTTTTGTTCCCTTATGGCACTAGCTGTTATAAGACTCAGTAAATAACCACATTAAGGATGCAGTCAATTCCATTGCACATACCCTATGAAATTGTGGCAATATACCATCCAACATTTTATCATTATTAACATCTAGCCTGCCCAATGTCTCATACACTCATTTCTATTTCCTCTGACTAAAAATGAGTGTATGATCATTTCTAGTTTAATACGGCATTTCTGTCACCTGTGTAAAAGCATTGACAAAGTGTTCATTAAATAATTCTATTCTCTACTACAACCATTCTTCAAAGTCTGCACTGAAATATGCCATTATCACCTTACCTGAAGAAATGAGACATGGCCAGTCATATGTTAGTTACTTTTCTTAACGTGCAGAGTCTGAAATTTCTTTCCCAAGGCCACGATAAAGCAGGTTGTCTAAGAGTCATTCGAAAATATCTTTGAAAGACACTTCATGGTAAATTTGCTCACAAATGATCAGGCGATTTACAGCTCAGCACATTGCATTCTGCAGTTGTAAAATTCTTATCCAAAATATCACATCACATCTCTGTGGTTCTTTACCAAACATACTAGATTGGACCCTTTTAACTTCTTCCCCAGGCTGGAAAATATCTTGAAGGAAAAATGATTTCACACAACTGAATATGTCACAGCAGCTTCATAGCAGACACATACAGAATCATGCTTCAAAGGATGTTAATTTGAAGTAATTTTCTTTCAAATAATTATATCCTATATTTTTTTTTATGAGCGTTCATGTGGAATAGTATTATATTCAGTAGTAACATTTTAGTAAGGCAATACTGTGATAACAATTATTCAGATGTATACACATTCATGAAAATATCCATAGTGTTTTTTTTTTATTTTAGGTAATGGGAAAGAAATATATTCGTCTTTACTCTGAAGAAACAACCCCACTCCTCTATCCACATGAAAATTTTCTCTTAAATAATACAAGTCAGGTAATGCTTTACATTGTCATTTGATTGTTTATATAATTAATTAATGAAAAATTCTTCTTTTTGAGAAGAGAAAGTAAATAAACACAGCAGATTCTTGATCTTTGGGAGGTTAAGAAAGAGTTCTAGGAAATAAGAAAATATCATCATCATCATCATCATCAAATTCCTGCCATGTACCCTCAAGGGGTATACAGGATATGATAGTACTAAATGAAAAATTTACAATATCACTAACTTCCTATCTACAATTTTCCTCCAAATCAGTCCGTTACTTGACAAGATCCAACGTTATCAGCTCTTATATTTCTATCTTCTAAGGTACTTTTTACTGTATCAATCCACCTATATCTTGGTCTTCCTCTGGGTTGTTTTCCTGCAAACCTGACAGAGAAAGAACACTTGTTTTGGTCATCTTTCCTCACCCATTAAGAGTGGAATTAGCCTCTGCTAACGCATTCCTGGATGCTGACAAGGTCAAGTTCTTTCCTAATATCCTCATTTTTAATATGATATTGTCATTGAAGCCATCTGTTCATGTCCCTAATCTTTCTCAGGACTCATATTTGGTGAAGTGTTTTACTTCTGATCCAGCTCTCAGATCTATAAGTTAAAATTGGTTTGAACACTGTCTTGTATACAGCTAATTTAGTGTTCTGACTAATTTCTCACTATGAATTTATTCTATCGACTTCCTACCATGCCAGCTTTGTTGATACTGTTGTCTATTTCCATATTTAATTTACAATCTTCACTAAAAATCGTGCCTAAGTAGCTGAAATGTTTTATTTGTTCCACAAGTTCTCCATTCAGAATGCAATTGACATTTTCGATGCTTCTGCCTATTTTCATTGTCTTTGTCTTGTTATTGCTGACCTTCATACCATGTCTGTTACAACATCTTGCAGACTTGTAGCAGATTTATTTAGAAGCATACCATCGTCTGCATAAAGCAAAGAGCTGACATCAACATCTCCAATTTTGATATCAGGTTTAATACCACTTTCCTTTATAATGTGATCCATATAGATAATAAATAACAGAGGGGATAATGTACATCCTTGTCTGACACCAGATTTAAAAAATCTTCCTGTACTTCCTTTAATTCTAACTGCTGACTTACAACTGAAATAAAGACTATTGCTTGATATAATGCCCCACTGACACCATATAACCATAGTGTTTCAAATAGCTTCTCTCTTGGCACCTTGTCATATGCCTTTTCCGGATCTACAAAACTTAAATACAGATCTTTGTTATATTACCAGGATTTCTGAACTGTTTGTCGTAAAGTGAATATCTGATCCTGACAGCCTCTATTTGTCGCGAATCCAGCTTGTTCTTCCCCAAGCTTTTCATCCACAATTCTTCTCAACCGTTTCTCAAGTATACTTGCATATATTGTTGCAGGAATCATTGTCAAGGTCTTGGGGAAAATAGTCAAGAGGGAAATACAAGATTGGATAGATGAAAATAGGATACCGTATGGGGGACATGATGGTTTTGTGAAAGGTAGATCATGCCTCGGTAATTTGCTCACGTTTTATAACACAGTGACGGCTGAACTGGATAAGGGTAATGGGTTTGCAGTGATTCTACTGGACCTTGCTAAGGCCTTTGACAGGATACCACATGGAATTCTAATCAGTAAACTGCAGCATATGGGGATGGATATAGGGTTGGTGAGATGGATAGGAGGGTGGTTGATGGAGAGATATCAAAGAGTGGTTTATTCAGGAGTAGAGTCCAAAAGACAGCCTGTGACAAGTGGTGTGCCGCGGGACTCTCTTCTTGGACCACTACTGTTCAATTTGTTTATTAACGATATAGGAAAGGATCTGAGAGGAAGTGCTCATTTGTTTGCTGACGATGCAAAGTTGGGTAGAGTAATAGTGAGTGCACAGGATGTCAATTTTTTTGCAGGATGATTTGAATAGTTTGGAGGACTGGGCTAAGGAGAATGGATGTCAATTTAATGTGGCAAAGTGTAACGTTATGCATTTTGGGGTGAAAAGATTAGCAGCAGTATATCACATTGATGGAACCGTACTCCAGGAGATTGATGAGGCAAGGGATTTGGGAGTGTTGGTGGATAGGGAGTTGAAGTTTAGGGGCACATCGCAAAAGTGGCTAAATCAGCTCATCAAATCACTTGGTTGCTGAAAAATACTTTAACAAGCAGAGACAAACAGGTTATTGTTCCTCTGTATTGGGCCTTGATAAGACCCCATCTAGACTATTGTGCCCAGATATGGGCGCCAAGGTTTCTTCTTGATGGGGAGGAGGTGGAGAGGTAAAATTGTGTGCTGTTCCATTTGCTTCAGTGACTTGCTACTAAGATGATAATTTCCTGATGAACTTTCTCACAGTACAGTGCACCCAACACATTCACTGTGTGTGAATGTGATATTGGAGATAGAAACACTGGACTAATCCTCCCTAATATTAAATAGTTGGTTCCATTTGATTACTACTTGTTTTGACCTTGAGAGGGGAAGAACCATCATTATGAGAACAAGATAGTCCAAGTACTATACATAGCTAGTGTAGTGATGGAACAAACTACTGTCATCACAATTTCAAGATTTGGCAATATCGAGAGAAGGGCATCGATTTGAAGATTTTGTTGAAAAGTAAACATGTTATGCTAATATTGACATTAATTGTTTCATTCATATATATATATTGCAATTTATTGTAAAATAATATCTCATATTTTCAGCCTTCATATTCTCATATTTGTTAAGAATAAAAATAATGTGGATGTTGAAAAATGGAATTACTGACAAATCTGTGAGAATAATTAAAGAAATGTATAAGGGAATATACGTTTTCTTATTGTACAGCAAACAATATCTGAATGATTTCAGATAAGATCTGGTATAAGACAGGGTTATGTAATGTCTGTGTTATAATAATTTAGTTCAATCTTTTATCCAAGTGTAAGCAAACAAAGGTTGCACCTGAAGTATCTTCAGGACTGAAGCAACTCGTGGTAAAGATGGACCAAGCTCTCATCACTCCTTGTCTTAGTATCTCCCATAATGCAAAGCACATCTCCTTGCAGACATGTATAATGCTATGCATTAAGGGAAGGGCCACTGCCCAGACCGGTTTCGACCTTTATTGAGGTCTCGTCAGTGAGAGCCAGACCTAAAGGTGGTGATACTAAGGTGGAAACAATGGCGAAGTCATATTTACCTATACGAGTTGCCAAAAGGTGTCTCACCTTATTATTAAATTACTCTGGATTTAGAGAAGGGTCAAAGCTGTATAACTGAGAGGAGACCTCCACATAGCCTTTAAAGGAATGCAGAGAACCGGCCGGCCAGGGCTTCTGACCTAATGTCCAATCCTCACCTTCTCGTGGTGCACCCTGTTGGGTATCCACTTGGATACTGAACGAACGAGGATGGGCTGGCAATTTGGGATTTAGCCGACCAAATTGTATTCTTATTGGTTAAACCAAAATAAAAAAAAATGATGGTACGACATGACAAAATTTCTTGCCTGCTGGGGCGTCACCCGGTTAAACAAGGCCCCCGTTGTTTTCGCCAGGGAACCAGGGTGAACAGCGAAAAGTCAGCTACTGGAACAAATCTGAAAACAAACCCCAACTCAACATCACCATAGTTAAAGATCGGTACTATCAACATAAGAAGCCTGAATGGCAAAGAAATGGAGCTAGCTGAGGAATTAGATAAGTACCAGATCGACATTATAGGGGTGACTGAAACAAAAAAGACCAAAACTGGTGAGATCTTTCTGAGCAATAAATACAAAATGTTATATTCAGGCAATGACAATCAAGGAAAAGGAGTAGCCATAGTATTCAACACAAAATACAAGGCTAAGCTTCTTGAATGGCAGTCAGTCTCAAGTAGAGTAATGTGGGCAAATATGAGAATGGGGAACTGGACAATGAGACTTATTTGTGCCTATGGTCCTACAGAAGGTTCTACTAAGGTAGAAGTGGAGGAATTTTTTTGATGCTTTAGAAAAAGCAACTGACACAATGAAAAGGAAAAGTTGTTCCTTGTTGGGGATCTAAATAGCAGAGTAGGAAATGATTGTCAGACATACAAAAATATTTTGGGAAAATTTGGAGAAAAGAGCAAAGCTAATAATAATGGCAAATATCTGTTGGATTTCTACTCAGGACATGGACTGGTTATTACTAACACCATGTTCCAATATAAAAATGTGCACAAATTCACATGGAGAGAAGAGGCAAGGAATAAGAAAAGTCTCATTGACTATGTTATTGTTGATAGTGATGTTTTCACCCTGGTGCAGGACACCAGAAGTGTACAGAGGATTTGAAATTGGAAGTGATCACTATGTACTCTTGAGCAGGATAAAACTGAATTTCATATTGAAAAGAATAACATGTAAGAAAGTTTTCAAGTGAATAAAAGTTGAGCAGCTCTCAGATGTGAACTGTAGACTAAAATACACAAAGATTATTGAAGAAAAAATGAAAGAGTTTGAGAACAGGAATTAAACCTCGGAGATTCAGTGGCAAACTCCGAAGAAAACATTGATTGATTCTGCCAGAGAGGCATGTGGGGAGGTTGTCTGCAAGGATAAAAAAATCAGAACTCCCTGGTGGACACAGGAAGTTAAAGAGGCAGTGAAGGAAAAGAAGAAAGCATATCAAAAGTTCCTGTCAAATAAGTCAGCTTGTGCTCTTAGAGAATACAGAGACAAATGCAAGAATGCTAAACACTGTGTAAAACTAGCTAAACAAAAGTCATGGGAGGACTTTGGCAAGAATATAGAAAATAAATATCAAGAAGATGGCAAAATATTCTGGAGGTTGTTGAAGAAGCTTAGGAATAGAAGAAAGAGTGCTGTAAAAGGAGTTAGAGATGATAAAGGTGACATGAAAACGGGAGAAAAAGATATCCTTGAAGTATGGAGTAATTACTTTGAAAAACTGCTAAATGAAACAAGCAATGATGACAGCACAGTGGTAAAAAACAGCTTGAAATGTGGAAAGGCAGCAGGAGTAGAAGGAAGCCACTGCATAGTTCAGAAAGCCTGGACAGAGGGACGAATTCCCAATGATTGACTTTATGATTCCCAATGATTCACTTTATGACAAATAGTTCAGAAAGCAGGGGAATATAACAAAGATCTGTTAAGTTTTGTCGATCTGGAAAAGGCATATGACAAGGTGCCAAGAGAGAAGCTGTTCAATACGCTACAGTTATATGGTGTCAATGCGGCATTATATCAAGCAGTACTTAGTCTTTATTTGAGTTGTAAGTCAGCAGTTAGAATTGAAGGAAGTACAGGAAGATGGTTTAATGTTAAATCTGGTGTGAGACAAGGATGTACATTATCTCCTCTGTTATTCATTATCTATATGGATCGCATTATGAAGGAAAGTGGTATTAAACATGATATCAAAATTGCAGATGTTAATGTCAGCTCTTTGCTTTATGCGGACGATGTTATACTTCTAAATAAATCCGCTACAAGTCTGCAAGATTCTCTGACTAAATTGAATAGCTATTGTAATAGATATGGTATGAAGGTCAGCAATAAAAAGACAAAGACAATGAAAATAGGCAGAATCATTGAAAATGTCAACTGTGTTGTGAATGGAGAACCTGTGGAACAAGTGAAACATTTCAGCTACTTAGGCACGTTTTTTACTGAAGATGGTAAATTAAATATAGAAATAGACAACAGAATCATCAAAGCTGGTATGGTAGATAGTCAATTGATTAAATTCAGATGGAATAAGAGAGTAATTAGTCGGAACACTAAATTAGCTGTATATAAGACAGTGTTCAAACTTATGGATCTGAGAGCTGGGTCAGAAGTAAAACACTTGACCAAAGACTAGAGACCACAGATATGAGAGTCCTGAGAAAGATTATAGGCATGAATAGATGGCATCAATGGCAATATCATATTAAAAATGAGGATATTAGGAAAGAACTTGACATTGTCAACATCCAGGAATGCGTTAGCAGAGCTAATCTCAGGTGGTATGGTCACTTAAACAGAATGGGCGAAGAAAGATTATCAAAACAAGTGTTCTCTGCCAGGTTGGTAGAAAAATGACCCAGAGGAAGACCAAGATATAGGTGGGTTGATACGGTACAAAGTGCGTTAGACGATAGAAATATAAGATCTGATAATATTGGAGTCTTGACAAGTAACAGACTGATTTGGAGGAAAATTGTAGATAGGATGTTAGTAATGATGTAATTTTTTTCATGTTGTACTATCATCTGTACACCCCTTTAGGGGGTTACATAGCAGGAATTTGATGATGATGATCTGCTGGAAGTTTTATTCACTTGGTTAGACAATAATAAATTTAGTTTAATCCTTTATCCAAGTGTAAGCAAACCAAGTTTGTGCCTGAAGTATCTTCAGGACTGAGGCAACTCGTGGTAAATTGCATTATGGGAGATACTAAGAGAAGGAGTGATGAGAGCTTGGCCACCTTTACCATGAGTTGCCTCAGTCCTGAAGATATTTCAGGCTCAAACTTTGTTTGCTTACTCTTGGATAAAGGATTAAACTAAAATTATTATAGTCTGATGAAGTGAAAAAACTTCCAGCATATTTTTCAATGTCTGTGTTATTTTTTAATATAGTCATTGATTGGATTATGAGAAAAGACAGGTGCAAAAAGAAGAATTAAATGGAATCCTATTTGTGTCACAGTTAGAAGATCTAGATTATGCTGATGACATAGTTTTGATATCATTAAAATACAGTGTACAATGATATAAAACAAAATTAGAAGACGTATAAAACAACTGAAATGGTTGGTCTAATTTGCTTTAGTCATATTTAAAATAAATATGACTAAAACAAAAGTTCTTAACTAAACAGCAAATGCTACAAAGAGATAAGATCAATCAGCATGCTGTAGAAGTTAAGAATTTTACATACTTGGGAGCAAATATAGATACTGAAAGTGGATCTGACAGGGATATAATGCAAAGACTGACAAAAGCTAATATGTTTTCAGAAAATTAAATAATATATGGAAATCTTCAAAATGCCATAATAAAGCTCTTCAGCTCTTCAATCAGAGACATAAAAGCGCACCAAAAATAGGAAACTAAATTATTTTTCAAACAAAATATCTGCATGCAAGATTAAAAATATTTTGGCCACAACATATTTTTAACAAACAATTACTTAAATAAGCTGACTATGCAAAAAAAAAGCATCACCGATTAAATAAAAAAACTGAGATGGAAATGGATTGGACAGGTACTGAGAATGGACAGCAGAGAGAGATTCCTAGAGTGGCCTTACATGGATCCCAGAAGGAAAACAGAAAAGAGAAGGCCTAAATTAACTTGGCAGAGAATAACAGGAAAGAAAGATGAATGGCTGGCTGGAAGACTTGGAGAAAAGTTGAACTGGTGGCTCAGGACAGAGGTATCTGGAAGAAACATATCTCGGTCTTATGTTCCATGAGGTATGAGAAGTAAGTAGTAATGTTCTTTATGTAATACAGTGGAACCTCGGTTGTCGAACGCCTCGAACAATTCGGTTCCCTGAACAGGCAAACGTCAACCACGTGCTTCGCGTGCTGAGCTGTAAGGCAGGAAAGCGTCAGTTACACGGCAGCCTTCATTCAGTGCACACACCTGCTCGAATTTGCAGTCAGTTTTCTTGATTTTCTTTGTATTTTGTTGTTTTTTTTTCATAAATTATTATTAATTAAACCACCATGGGGCCGCAGAAGAATAGTGATAGCAGCAAAGCCAAAAGTAAAGTTCTTAGGATCACGATAGAGATAAAAAAAAGAAATTGTATCCAAACATGAAAATGGCATTCTTGTCTCGAATCTTGCTATGCAGTTTGGTATGGCAAATCAACATTATGTACAATACTCAAAAATAAAGAGGCGATCAAGAGAGTTGATGTTGCAAGTTGCAAGATGAAAGTTCTTACTAAACAAAGATCGCATACGATTGAAGAAGTGGAAAAATTATTGCTAATTTGGATAAACGAGAAACAGCTGGGGATAGTGTTTCTGAGGCTACAATTTGTGAAAAAGCGAGGCAATTACATGATGACCTGTTAAAGAAAATCCCTGGTACGAGTGCTTATACTGATGTGTTGAAAGCTAGTAGAGGGTGGTTCGAGAAATTTAAGAGGAGAAGCGGCATACATAGTGTGGTTAGGGATGGGGAGGCTGTGAGTTCGAACCGAGAAGCTGCTGAAAAATATGTGCAAGTATTTAGTGACTATGTAAAGGCTGAGGGTTTTCTTACCCAACAAGTGTTCAACTGTGATGAAACTGGCCTATTTTGGAAAAAATTGCCAAAGAGGACCTACATCACTCAGGAGGAAAAAAGCATTGCCAGGACACCAGCCAATGAAGGACAGGCTGACTCTTTTGCTATGTGGAAATGCAAGTGGGGACTTCAAGGCTTGACCTTGAAGACCCCACTTGCGTTTCCACATAGCAAAAGACTTCATGGATCCATTTCTTGGGTGGGTCCATGAAGTCTTTGCTCCAAGTGTGAGAAAATACCTTCAAGAAAAAAATTTACCAATTACATGCCTTCTTGTGATGGACAATGCTCCTGTTCACCCTCCAGGCTTGAAGGACGAGTTAGTGGAGGAGTCTGATTTTATCACAGTGAAGTTCCTGTCCCCCTAACACAACTTCTCTAATTCAGCCCATGGACCAGCAGGTCATTTCGAACTTTAAGAAACTCTATACCAAAGCACTGTTTCAAAGGTGTTTTGAAGTGACCATTGATACAAAATTAACACTCAGAGAATTCTGGAAAAATCACTTCAACATCCTCCATTGCTTAAGTATCCTTGACAAAGCCTAGGTGCAAGTGACTTAAAGGACAATGAACTTGGCCTGGAGGAAATTGTGGCCAGACTGTGTAGCAGACAGAGACATTGAGGCTGGGCATGTTGCTCTTGTCGACTATATTGTGTCTCTGGACAAAAGCATGGGCTTGGAAGTTGACAGTGCTGATGTGGAGGATCACAGGAATGAGCTCACCACGGAAGAACTGGAACATCTTCAGAAGGAGCAGCAAAAGAAGGAGGTGGAGGAAATGTCTTCAGACACAGAGGAAGGAATTGAGGATGTTCCTAGTTCTTTGATCAAAGAAATGTGTGCGAAATGGGGTGAGGTGCAAAGTTTTGTGGCAAGATATCACCCACACAGAGCTGTAGCAAACCGCATCATAAACCATTTCAATGACAGTGCCATGTCTCACTTCAGAAACATTTTAAAATGCAGGCAAAAACAAATGTCATTGGACAGGTTTTTGGTGAGACAGAGGCCCAATGTGTCTCAAGCAGAGTCGAGTGGTGCCAAGAGACAGAAAAGAGAAAGAGAAAAAAAACCCAGAAGGACTCCCCTTACTCACTTCCTTCCACTTACACCATCAACTCTCCTCCATATGTATAGTTAAAGGGAAGTTAAATTTTCGTTTTTATTTTATCTATTTATTGTGTTTATTCTTTTTATGTAAGATTTTATGCATTTTCATTATGTTTGTATACGATCTTATGCATGAAGTACTGTTGTAAAGGTTTAAATAAACAATCATCTGGGGTTCGGGAACGGATTAATCCATTTTACATCGATTCTTATGGGAAAATGGTTTCAGTTTTCGAACAATTCCAATTTCTGAACATTCTCTGGGAATGAATTAAGTTTGACAACCGAAGTTCCACTGTATTTTAAAATTATTTTAACTTCCTGAATTTTATCCCCATATGGTTAATTGATGTCTTCTTATTACTCTTATTACTGTAGGTAGATGTGGAAAATCCAGACCTTGAGCAGTATCCGTTATTTGCTTCAGCTTCTTATCAAGAATGTATTTTACAAACAGGTGATACATTATATATACCACCTAAATGTTGGCATTATGTCCGATCCTTGGAAGTCAGTTTTTCTGTAAGTTTTTGGTGGCAGTAAGCCTGTTTTTACATGTGGAAAAAAATCTCTGTATGCCAAAAAATATATATGAAGCTAAAATAAATGTTGAACTTTTTTGCGTAGTAGTGCTTATTTCTTCTCTGCGCAGTTAGCCTAGTGGCTGTGCACTTCGCGACCATATGCCTGGGGAAGGAGTGTCCTAGGTTCGATTCCCATGGTGACGTGAGGAGCTGAAGGATCTTCTCAGCCATAGCCAAGTTAGCCGGTCTTGGGTATGGACAGTAGGTTTTTTTCCCCTGTTTATCCTGAGGTTTTTCATCCCACAAAGCAGGCAAAATGGCCTTGAGAACTCAACACTACAGGCATTGGGACGTTGGGACATAGGGCTGACCACTTTATCCTGTGAACGGCTTGAGGTCTGATGATTAATAAACTCTCGACACTGCAAGGTAAAAGAGGGAAAGGAAGATGAGATGAGTGCTTATTTCAAATAATGTATCAAATCAGAAACAGTTCAGAAAATTTGGATCAGAATGGAATTGCAATAGTTATTCAGTTTCCTGTTATCCTTATCACCAGTTTTTTTATTATTGTTAACTTCCAAAATACTTACAGACATATAGAAATTTCTATCACCAGGGAAGTAGAGGAATGGTTTTATTCCTTAGAGAGGACAGCTGAGATAAAATAAAAAAATCTAGCTCCTCTTGGGGACCTAGATGCTGTTCAGAAGAGGACAACGAAATAGAGAGTTAAAATTTAGAGGACATATTGCTAAAGTAGCCAGGCTAGCATACAGGATTACTTGGTTATTGAAGAACACATTAACGAGCAGACATAAGGGAGTTATCATTCCTCTTTATAAAGCCTTGATATGACCACATCTGGATTACTGTGCTCCGGTCTGATCACCTGAGTTTCTTGGGTATGAGGAAGTGGTAGATAGGATCCAGAGGCAAGTGACCAAGATAGTGAATGGTCTGTGGAATGCTCCCTATGAGAAGAGATTGAAGGCTTGTGGGTTGCAAAAGTTTGTTCATAAGCAAAAAAGAAGGGTGTGTGTTGGGGGGGAATATGATAGAAACATTTAAGTTACTTAAGGAATTTTATAGGATTAATACAAAAGGAAATATTTCAGCACTTGGCTAGAGGGAGCAGGACAAGAGATTATCCCTGGAAGTTGGGTAATAAAATGGTTAGTAAGAGTGTGAGGACTAGATTTTTTGCTTGTGGAGTGGTTGATGAATGGAATGGGTTGCCTAAGTCAGTTGTGAGTGCTTTGTCTGTTAATGGTTTCAAGGAGGGTATGATAGATATTGTGTTGATAGTTTGGATCTCCCACAATGAGTCTTAGGACTCCATGGATGTGTTCTTGTAATAATAATAATAATAATATTTTCACTGTTCGCATTTGTTTCATGGGATCACAGTGCTTTCCTCTTATATTTGCCATTTGCAGGTTTGAGTGGAAATATTCCAGAATCTAATTTTAAAAAATGGTCCCCTATTCCACAGTTCCCAAAACAGGCTCCGTGGAGCCCAAAGGTTCCACAACTGAAATTCTAGGGCTCTGCGAATCTTGTTTACAAACATTCACTTTTTTTTTATTTAAATTAATGAATCAATGATATGATGCTACAAGTTACTTCTATTATATCAGACTTTGAAAAACTCTGCAGTTCTTTTACCAAAAAAATAGAAAAGAAATAAAATAAATGAAGGAGGGGAATGAGTTCCTTCACTTTTGGCCGAGTGGATAGCATATCCGCTCTCCAGCCAAAAGGCTGCAGGTTCGAATCTCACCGTGGGCATGGATGTTTGTGATTGTCTGTGAAAATAATAGTGGTGATGGTGGACAGTAGATGGTTGGTGTAGATGAGGCGGTTTGTGGATGAGGTTGAATGGTGGAGACAGAGGGTTGTAGAATAGATGCCCTCCCTTGATGAGTCTTAGGACTCCCTGGAGGTGTCAAATAATAATAATAATGTCTGTTACCAAAATGTTTTTCTTAAATATTCATTACCCAAATAAAAGCATTCAGGGAAGTTTTATGAATAGTATTTAATTATAACCAATATGACTATCTGACTAGTATTTGTTGCCTAGAATATGACCTTTACATCAACTACTGTATACAGCCACAACACAGTGTTTATTTCCCTTCAGGCATACTCGTGCAGGAGACCATCCTCCCGTGCCTTGGCTAGAACAGGGCAACCCTCAGTCCCAGAAAATAGTGGGACATATTGCAAACATAAAAAATAAATTTATTAAATACAAAAAAAAAAAAAAACGAAATATTCAGAATCAAATCAATTGCTCAGTCAGAATCAAAACAACATAATTAGTGATTTTGCTGAAATGAAACAGGAAAATAAATTTTATGGAATAAATTTAATAATTTATGAATTATGCAAGTGTATTTTATTATTCGTCCAAACATCGCCGGCCCATCAAGCACCCAGACATGCTCAATAATTAAATTCAGTCGTCTTTAATATTTTTCCTACTTTCAATTATATAAAATCCATAGCTTTTACACATATTTTTCGATTTTGTCGTCGTTATGAAGGTACATTTTTCAAGGTGGATAAGGGAGGTTTCTTAGCAAACATAACTTCATTTAGACATGTAGTATATAGGCCTCCATTTGTACTCTTGTTCCTATGCCTGCAAATGTCAGGGGAGAACCTATACTAAATCTCATCTTTAGATGTTTTGCTGTTATGATTGGTTTCTACTGGTAGTTTATCTGTTGGATGTCGCGACTTCATGTGTCGATCCAAATCACGGCGTCTAACAAGTATCTTGCCGCAATACGTACACCTATAAGGAGTATCAGTGTCTGAATGCAATCTAACGTGTTTGTTAAGGTTGCTGGGATCGCTAAATGGCCTAAGGCAAAACCGACATTTTAAGGGTTTGTAGCCTGTATGAGTTCTCACGTGAATTTTCAGTCCATATTTTCGTGAGTACATCTTACCACAGTAAACGCACACGTGGCCTTTGGACTTGGTGGCCACATTACGAGAAACCGAAAGGATATCAGCAACAGCTTGCGAGGACGAACCACTTTGATGAGAGAGCTCAAGCGGTCGTTGAGGACTCGAATTGTTTGTGCTTTCCGAAGTTGAATTTTGGAGGGTGTCCAATAGGTGTAAAGTGTTCTGATATTTCGTAGAAGATGGTGCATTTGTTCCTGAAGATGATAGAGAAGAAGATGCTACATAACCAGTCGATAAAATAGTGCTTTGGCTTTTGATAGTTTCTTGACAATTGTAGATATTACCATCATCACAGTGACCTCTACCACTGGACATAAAGCGCACTTCACAGGACACATCTGAGCAACGGTATGGCTCGTCTTTCCTACAAGGCAAGGATGGGAAGCAATAAGGTATCGGCTGGAATAAATACGCCATTCTGGGAACAAAATCGTTTCCGTTATTGATACTCCTAGCTGAACAGTCCAAAATCATGTGCACTTTAAGTGGATTAGGGTCTTGGAATGTGGATCCGCAGTGATGGCACACATACTTGCTGTTACCTAGAACAAGGAAAGACAAACGTTTAGATCCCACTGGAGAATAGTTAAGCGAGGTACTTTTTTTTTCAAAAAAAGTGTTTTTTATTTATGGAGAACATAATAATATGTTATGAATGTGTGTATATGAAGAGGCAGACTTACAAATTTTAAATGAATACCATGGCATCAATAAATACAGTATTATATAGGATTCTGTTACTTAAAATAGTTGTATGCATTCTACCTATTATTTTTTAGGTGTGCATGCTTCTGTATGCATAGTTAGTGGAAAATAATTGGAAACATTCAAATAGATTAATGCCTTGGTTCATATTAAAATGTATCGGGCAGTGGTGGTGAACCTTTTTATGTCCGCGTGCCAAAAACTTACAAATCAAGTTGCTGACGTGCCCGGCACGTCAGCAACTAAATAATACAACACTAATTAACATTAATTAATACAAAATTAATTGCAGAATTTTATTGAGACAAGTTTAAAAATTAATATAGAATTTCATAATAATGAACACATAAGTTGACATACACAGTGTCGTATACAAATCAATATTAACTTATTATCAATTTATCAATATCAATATATTAATTTATTAATGAGATTTTTGCTGTTGTACATTAGATGCCAAATGCTTTATATCAGGTTCATATTTTGTCACTGTTAGTAATACACACGCCGAATGAGATTCATCAGTCATTCTGTTTCTTAAACTGTCTTTTATAAAATTCATTTCGAAAAATAATGACTCACAAGCATATGTAGAGGAGAAAATTGATAATATAGCCATCGCTAGTTTTTTTTAAACAACAAAAGTTTTCAGGAATGGCATTCCAGGTTTTCAATATTTCCTCTTCTGCATTCTTTTTAATTGCGCCCAATAATCGATCATTTTCCATTATTTCCAAGTCATTTCTCAAATCGACAAACTTTTGTTTCCATATAGAACTAGATTGAAAATAATCGATCGTTTTCCATTATTTCCAAGTCATTTCTCAAATCGACAAACTTTTGTTTCCATATAGAACTAGATTGAAAATCGATTAGTTGCATTTCTATATCTTCGAAATTCAGCCACTCGAAAATCTCCAAATTGAGTCCGAATGCAAAATAAATTTTGATGTCTCTGCAAATTGCCTGAACTGCGTAAATCTTGAAGAAAATTCGTTGATTATCGACTGAATAACTGTAGAACACTTTTGTCAATTTAACTTCATCTGTTTTTTCATGGGATTCTAGATCTACAAAGATTTTTTGTATTTGGAAAATATCGGAAGGTATTGGAAATGACGTCACGATTAAAAATTGGTAATTTAGTTTCGAATGCTTTGATTAAATCAAACATGACAATAATTGTCTTGCTAACACCTTGTTTAACATTTAATTCATTTAAATGTAAATACAAATCAGTAAAAAAAACATTAATTTCGAAAGCCATTCGACGTTCATTAATTGATTGTATTTTTCAATGATTTTCTCATTATGTAAAAAAAGTCTGACTTCATCTAAACACTCAACAAATCTTTGAAGTACTTTCCCACGAGTTAACCATCGGACGTTGTTGTACATAAGTAAACCATTGTACACCGAGTTTACCTCACTTAATAATTCTATAAATTTTCGTTTATTTAAAGCGCGTGCCGATATAAAATTGACCAATTTTGTTACAATGCTCATAATATCTTCCAGTGGCTTGAAACTAGCCTTTGCGCATAAAACCTGTTGATGTATAATACAATGAAAACTCAGAATTGACGAACCCATTTTCCTCTTCAGTCATACTGCGAGCACCATCAGTAGTTACTGATACAATTTTGGAGGGATCTATATCTCTTTCACCAAGTGCATTTACAACTGCGTTGCAAGTATCTATTCCTTTTGTTGTTGTTGCTAATGATGTTAAATTATCAATTCTTCTTTGATGTTATTCCCAACATAACGAATAAAAATTGCTAAACGAGCTGATCCAGTTATGTCAGTACTCTCATCAAGACAAAGAGAAATTAAACCAGAAGATTTTATATCTATTTTTTGCTGACGAGTTATATTTTTAGCCATTTCTATGATTCTGTCTTTCACCGTGTTTCTAGCCAAAGGCATAGCTTTTATCCTTTGAATAATTTTACCTTGTTTTCAAAATCTTCAAAGAGAACTGGTGCGCATTTTGGCCATGCCTCTTTTATATATTCCCATCACTAAAAAGAAGTTGCGACTCCCAAAATTTTGTTTTATTTAATTTTTTTGGTGGAATGGTTCTTTGGTTCAAAAAGGTTCCCGACCCCTGCTCTAGCGGCTAAGGCAACTCGTAGTATGGCGGCGAGTGTATTCCCTTAAGCTCTCTGATCAAATTTCGCAAGAAACGTGTATAGTTTCTGTAGTCGGCTTTGAAATAATGTTGGATTTAATATCCACTTAATTTATATAATTTTGTATCGCCGATGTGAATCCTTTTGACTATTTATTTTAGTAAATAAGTATTAATAATTAATTATGGCATAATCATAAAGAGTATTAATACACTTAATGTATACGGTGTAGCATGTCGACAAATATAAAAGTACGCATTTAAATTAGTTACCAATCACAGAACTAATGCTACAATATTGTAGTTTCCTCTGGCCAACATCATTAAATTAACTTCTGGTAAGTTTCATTGACATATCCCATTCTGATCACCAAAAATTTATAATATTATTCAGTATTAAAATAGATTATTGTATTATTAAATTGATTTTAACGATGTTGGTTTGAAAAAAAAAATGGCAGTGAGAAAAATATTTATGCATTGTAACTCACCAATAGAAGTCAGCGGAACAGGGGAAGCAGCAGAAGGATGTCGACTTGTTGGCAAACGCTTACCGTCGAATATAACTTGCCCTCGCGTATAACTGGTACCCTTGATTTCACTTTACGAAAAAAGACATTAAAAGGTTTTGCATATATACCTCCCACACAAAAAACAACACGCCCTCCCACCAGCCATTATATACTGTAGATGCAAGAAAAAAAAATTGTTTTATTGTATCCCTGAATAAGGTACAGAGGCTTTTGCAGTCTGTGTAATATATTTCTCATTAGTTTTCAGACATTCAGTCGCGAATGTCTGAAAACTAAGAAATATATAGTGAATGTTGTTATGACAGTTGCAGATGTTATGGAATTCGGTTGAAGAGAATTAGCATTTCAACTCAAAAATTGTCGGTTCCATTTGTCTTTGGGTCGCCTGATCTTTTGTTAATACCGCACCAATCAAATTCATGTCTTCATAGCTGCTCTCTCCTGTAAAACAAAATTTAACTTGTACGTATTGTAGCAATTAAAAAAAAGGCTGAATAATTTATAAGCGTATAAAAGGATATCACATTTAAATCGTTGACGTGCCAGCAAAATTTTCAGGCGTGCCACAGGTTTGCCACCACTGGTATAGGGTATAAAACATGATATTGGTAGTCTTCCACATATTTCGCTGTCTTGTCACAGATGAGTATTTCAAAGAAACCAATGTATTTCTGTTGCAACATCATGCGCACTGATTGGGATAACACCTGTTAATAACGCAGTGCCTGCGCATCACTGATATCTTGTGATCTCCGACATTTTCGATGCATTTCTCCATGGATTTCCGCCTGGGGTGTTGCAGTTACATCATAAACGATAAACTCCAGGGTGTTTCGAATGACTGTCTATTCTTAATGGATCGAATTTTAAGGATTTCATTATAATGAAAGGGGTGAAATAAGCCTGTAGAAATGGCGTCGCATCCATAGTGCTAAGCCACCAGGAGAGATGATTATATGTTCGATTCTAGTCGCTGACTAAGGAAGCTTTATCTAAGTTTTTTTCAATGGTTCCCGAGTAATTTACTCTGGGGAAAAAAGTTATAGTTTTCCAAACGATTCAGTTAGTTCTAAATCTAAGAATGGAAACAACCAATATTCCAATGTAAACTTTACATTGGGATGTTGATTGTTGAGGTATCTGAAGATCGTATATGTATAACCGATTTCAGAAGTTTAGGGAGAAACAACTATTCTGGAAAAATTCCTAATAAAATATTTTTTAACGATGAAAAGACAGTTAAAATAAAGCTTACATTCTAATTAATCTTAGATACATTAGTGTTTGTTGCTGTCATCGGGATCTTTGGTTACTTTATGGGGGAAAAAAGTGCGAATTACTTATTGATCTTTGGCACAAGCAAATAAGGTTTTCTCTCCGAGAAACTCGGGTTTTTAATCATTTAACTTAAAAAACCGGCTAGAACCCACATTATTTCAGACTATGTAGTATTAAGTTTAGAAATTATAACGAGATGGTGATATTGATCTGCTGTACTCTCCTCTTCAGATGCTTAGTAACACTCGTTGATTGCATTGAGTCGGTTATCATTGAGGACTACGGTATTTTTAGAACATCAACAAATACTGTATATGTTGCTACACCAAGCGCAGAAATTTGCGGGGGAAAATCCATTTATACAAGCAAAAAATGTACTTAGTTTTTAAAAAATACTCCAGTGCGATTTGTATTTTACGTTTTATTTAGTAGGACGCATTTAGTGCAGAAGAATAAAATATTCATATACCTTGCAAACTATTAAGTCAGAATTACAGCACTGATAATTTTCAGTTGTTTTACTAATTCTGATAACTGCAAGAGATATGGCAACGTTTCGTTTCGTTTCTTTTTTCCATTTCCGACACTGTGTCCAAAGCCGTCCATTGTCGTACTGAGGTAAGTAGGGTACATTATCGATGAGGCACTTCTGCATCATGTCATCCCGCTAAAATAAAAAGGCAAGCGTTGGTTTTTCAGTGATTTCTAACTGCAGTTTCGCTCTCACTACTTGCATTTCTATCCTAGGTACAAGAATATGCGCAGCGAAAATATCAGCACGCTACAATGACGTCATCATAATCCTATTAAGCACTGATTTGATGAGTGAAGTTATAAAGGAGCAGGGCCGACTCTAGCCTAGGGGCGCAATGGCTTTGGGGTACCAACATCGTAAAAAAAAGTAATAGCATCAAAGAGGACCAGAGAGCCTAAGCGTACGAGCAGTACCCTCCCAAAATGCTCTATACGCACTTTTTTTGGCAATAACTATAAACTGCTAATTATATATTGCGTTTTATCCTTTATCCAAGTGTTAACAAAGTTTGCACCTGAAGTACTTTCAGGACTGGGGCAACTCGTGGTTGAGGTGCTATAAGTTCTCATCACTTGCCTTAGTAACCCATAATGCAAAGCACATCTCCTTGCGGACATGTATAATGCTATGCACTAAAGGAAGGGGCCACTATCCAGACCGGTTTCGACCTTTATTGAGGTCTCGTCAGTGGGAGCCAGACCCAGAGGTGGTGATATTAAGGTGGAAGTAATGGAAAAGTCATATTTACCTATACGGGTTGCCAAAAAAGGTGTCACACCCTATTATTAAAATTCTCTGGATTAGAGATAAGTTTATGGAAGTTTTTTCACTTGGGTATGCTACTAATTATATATTGCATTATGGGAGATACTAAGGCAAGTGATGGGAACTTATACCATCTTTATCACGAGTTGCCCGAGTCCTGAAAGTACTTCAGGTGCAAACTTTGTTAACACTTGGATAAAGGATAAAACCCAATATATAATTAGTAGTATAGCCAATTGAAACTTCCATAAACTATAAACTGCTTTTAACAATAAAGAATTTAATTGTATCTGTCTTGTCTTAAAATGCGTTGATAAAACTGGATAGGGGGCGCCACATACTCTCAAGCCGGCACTGTAAAGGAGTAAGCACCAACAACAAAAAAGAGAAATACAAGATATGATAATATGAGTGTGATATGAAAGAAAGTTCATATTATGTTGATCATAAAGGAAAGTCTATTTTTTGGGGGCTTTCATTTGCCTCTGTTACTAGTGCAGAGGTGGCCAACTACGCGTTCTTTTGCAGCCAAAACACTTCTGGTAAGACTTAGAAAAGCAGCAACCTTTGATCGATGCGATGGTACAAGAGAAAGTGAGTGTGCGCATGGCGAGGTTGTAACGAGCTTGTAAGAACTGCTTTGACTAATAACGCACCTAATTTTAAGGAGCTTGCTAAGAAAATTGATACGAGGAAGGTCTCTACTAGTAAATAAGTAACTAAAAGTATTGTGTTTCGACATTAAAATTATTCTGATTGTTCAAAGTAAACTTAATTTAATTTGTTTCGAATTAAACTTTTTTATTACAGTAATTTTTATTAGGTTTTTGTCTCTCTCTTTTTTTTTTTTTTTTTAATTTTGTTCCTCTTTTTTGTTTATTTTTTTCTGGTAGATCGTAAAGAGCCACGTTGTGGCCACCCCTGCTATAGTAACAGAGGAAAATGAAAGCCCAAAAAATAGACTTCCTTTTATGAACAACCTACTGTAGCATAAGCAAATTGTCGTATTCTTATACTTACATATTGCTTTATGTTCAGTGCGGTACTAAACATATAATAAAGTGTGGTTCATTTTGTTACTTTTTTATTATTATTCATGAAGACATCTTCAAATTAAAAATAGTGCTGCTGTTCACAACGTGGTGTATCATACACCACTTGATACTATGGGTAAAATTACTAGTGTCTCATTCTCCTCTAAATACAACTGTACTGTATATTAAAGCTAAAACAGAAATAAATACTAATTGTTGTAAAATAAGTAAACGCTTAAAATAGCAGAATTGACGATAAGCTTCATAAAAATACTACGTACCTTGTATATTGATGGGTGAAAGAAATGGGACTTCAAGTTCGTTGAGAAGATTTGAGCTGAACCATACAAGAAGCTCCTGGCCTATCTTAATCTCGCGGGTGGTCTGAAGATAAACTTCGCGTGAATGCACGACTAACTCAACATTTTGTTCCTGGCAATCACGAGCCACACGAATTAATGCAGCCCAAGAAGAAGTCAATGTTTCATCGGTAGGTTTTAATTGGCCGTTGTCGTGTACTACCTACAATAAAAAATAAAAAAAAGGTTAGAATTAGTGCAAGAGTGTTGCACAATTTGGTATAGAATTATCCGAGATCGTAACTTATCTCAAATATTCTTAATTTTATCTTTATGTGAATATTTAGGTGATGTTCCCAATTGCATTACATCAATATGTAATGCAATATGCGTATCAATATTTCAGTATTCAATATTTGCATCAACTTTTTTTTTTTTATTCTGTCCGCTGATGCTCGTGAAACATTAGCAATTGATGCTATCTTCCTTTGAGAATGTTCAATATTCATTAAGAGGGTTTGTATTTCTGAAATTTTCATTGCAGAAAGATCTTTGGCCTTGCTCATGGTAAAAATGTCAAAAAAAAAAAAGAATAAAAAAATCATAAAATAACACAATACAACACTTATATTCAAATCTTGAAATAAACTACTTACCTTTAAAATATTATAAGAACATTCCAAAAGTAATTAAAATGCTTGAATAACCTCAATAACTTATAAATAAACGCAACTAAACAAGATGACTGTCAAGCGGTCGCTGAGAATCTAAACACAAAATGGCGTCCGTTAAACAGTACAGTATTGTCAACTCTATATTTAAAATCAGTAAGTAATTATTTAATAAAAAAATATAAAGAACTTCGTGTAACCAGGTTTTCGTTTATTATAACTGGTTAAAGTGTAAAATTGTTACTGTAATTTATGGAGGGGGCTCTAATAATATGATCACCCACTGTACTTTTCTATCTGATCGCTAACGAGTGTGTTAGCTTCTTATCAGTGGCAGCTCGTGGCTTGAAATCGTGAGGGTGCTGCAACTTTCGAAATATACATACACACTGTAAGCACAGTGTATACGTGTTTGGATAAAATATCAAAATTATGGTAAAAAATAAACATGAAAAAATATTGTTTATTATCGATCAAATTATACAGTTTGGTATAATTCAAAATTACTTAAAAATAAAATATATTCTTGTTTTGTTTCATGAAAAAAATATTGTTTATTATCGATAAAATTATACAGTTTAGTATAATTCAAAGTTACTTAAAAATAAAATCCATTATCATAACCCCAATAATATTCTAAAATAAAAACTATAACCAATATTATGTCTTTAATTGTAATGTCCAAATATTTAAAGAGACGGAGTAAACACGATAAGCACTACGAACACTCGACTACTGTCGCAAACTGCATATAAACAACAGTGGAACTGCGCGACGGACAGTGCTGCATTACGCTAATAGCTCGCATTTCACTAAGATGTGCATATGCTTGCGGCCGTAGCAAATACTATCAATATGAACACTGGTAAACCCAGTGCTGCTAGCGTCCTTCGCCCTCTTAAGTGCTACAAGATGGATTTTAATTATTTTTTATACACAATAAGAGAATTGTATAGGATCGTTGATGATAAAATTAAATATTACAAGCAAATATAAATAAATTAATTTATATATTTATATATCGAGAAAAATTGGGGATACTGCATTTCCGGAGTGCCCATGCACGAGTCGCTCCTGGTTGTACCTTATTTTTACTAAACAAAAGAAAAGTTGCGCGGATCATTGAAACTAAGTTTTGAAAGCATTTATATCTAAAACATCAGACTTCTCAAACTAAAACTGTTTGACCTAATATATATTTAGTTAAGTATGAACCCAAATTACTGTTCCTTCTGAAAATATCCTCTTGTATTATTGCATGCATGCTTTTCTATTCGTTGATATTTCACAGTTAAGGTAATTAATAAAAGTTAGTTTTTGCAGTTCACCACGTCCTTAGGGTGAATTTGAGAATAAGAAAATAAGATCCCCTAAAGATTGCTCTATTTGTAAAAAGAGTTACACTAGCGAAACTCTTTTAAAACTTTTAGTTTTGGGACTTTATTTTTTTAAAACTTGTTAGGTAATTTTTGGAAAAAACTTCTGACAATTTTTATTTTTAATTTTTCGAAGAAAAAAATAAACATTTGGCATTAACACTTTTTTAAAAATAAAAATCGATGTTGTTAACTTAATGAAATAAACAAATGTAAGGTGAAAAGAAATATGCGTATTTGGTAAGTGAAAAATACGATCTCTCTCTCTCTCTCTCTCTGTCTGTCTCTCTTTCAGAATGCATATCATTATTATTGTTATTACTATATTATTATTATTATTATTATTATTATTATTATTATTATTATTATTATTATTATTATTACGTGACACCTCCATGATTTCAGTATTCTTGTCGATAAAAATGAATGTACTGTAAAAATGCCAGTTAAGGGAGGAAATTATACAGCTAATGGCTTTATTCAAAGTTTAAATGTCATGGCATCATTTACGCAATGACAATACCTTAAATTTCTCTAAATAACTCTGGCGCTAGCTACATTTCTTAATGAGATTTTTCAATAAGCGCATGCTCAGTTCAGATATCTCGTTTAGTACCGAGGGTGGACTTATTGTTTTCAACTTTTTGTTAATTTTATATGTATTTTTTATTTATGTTTTACATAATCCGGAAATCTTGCTTTACAAACCAAACATGGGACTTTTTAAGTCGTTTCAGAACTCCAGTTAAGGGGGGGGGGGGTGAAGGATGGCGTCTTACACCATTCTGTCATCATATATATGATGGCAGAATGGTCAGCTGATTTATATATAATATATATAAATCAGCTGACGCCTTTTATTTTTTTATAGGGAGTAGGCGAGGCCTTTTAACCATATTTAGCTTTTGTACACTGAACGGGCAGTTCACTCTCTCTCCACTAGTTGCCAATCAGAGATTGCTAGCCCATGTATTATGTCATTAATTATAGGCGCCACCGATATATATATATATATATATATATATATTTTTTTTTTTTTTCTATTATCTTTCTTTCTATTTCATCGTAGCAAAGGAAAATGTTATTAGACTTGTCCCATAGGACTTCATGGCTAAGGTTTTCTTCATTAGAATCGGCCGAGAACAGAACATGACTAGACGAAATACTGGCTCACGTTCTCCTGTAATTGACGTCTATCTTATGTTCTTCAATGCGTAACTCGATCGATTTCTTCGTTTGGCCAAAGTATGGTATATCACAGTTGCACCAAATCTGGTAAACACCGGGATATTTAAGGTTGTGATGTCTTGGTTTCGGACGGCTCACTAAGGAGCGGATTTTTGGAAGAGGAGTAAATGAATTTCTTATGTGTATTTCCTAAGAACCTTGGCCAATTTGGCTGAGACAGAGCTTATGTATGGTATAGAAACATTACCTTTCACCCTATTGGTCTCTTCATTATTGCGAGCGGGTGGATTTAATAGGAAGAATTTGTCAATTGTTTTTTTGTGAATAACCATTTAGTTGAAAAGTAGACCTGAGAAAATTGAGTTCTTTATTAAGTTCTATCTCATCACCAGGAAGAGTGCGAGCACGATGGCCCAGTGTAGAAATGATTCCAAACTTTCGAGGAGGATAGATTGACCGTGGAGATGTCTGTTGGTGTGGGTAGCTTTTCTGTAAATCGCGATTTTTAATTTCTCTGAGGAACGGGTCAGTTTGATGTCCAAAAAAGGAAGAGATCCATTAGATTTTATGTTCGGATGTTGATTATTTAGATGTTCTAGGAAGTTCAGAAGAGATTCACAGCCATGGCTCCAAATCAGGAAAATGTCTTCAATATATCTTTTCCAAATTATTGGTTTTAAAGGATAAGAAGAGATGGCTTTAACATCCAGATCTTCTAAATAGATGTTCTCAAGTACAGGTGAGAACGGATTACCCATTGCAAGGCCATAATTATGTTTATAGATGGTTTCCTGAAACTTAAAGTATCCCGAGTGGATGCAATGAGTAAGGTCATGATCTTTTTAGATAATTTATCTTCGAGTAGTACAAGAACAACTGTGGCGTTGCCTTTATCCACGGGAAGAATAATTATATTTTTGTTGTTTTGTAACCTCTTAAGAGCTTGTCGTTCCGATGGAGAGATATTGTGTGTAGAGGTTTGGCGTTATTGATGATAAAAATGGATTCAATACGGAGTAGGTTTGCCTCTTGGGTTGGAAGAAAGGAGGTAGCTTTTTCGATCTTTGTAAGTAATAATTCTTTAGGAATAGATCTAAGAAATAAAACAAAATTTAGGCCTTTACTGAGGACACTTTTCTCTGCATCGGAAAGATTATGACTTGATTTGTTAATAACAACTTTGTCGGGATGGAGGTGTAGTTTCTAAGAAGTTGAATTTCTTTGTATTTGTTTAAGGGCTTCGAATTTTCTAATAAGTTTCATTTTATTGTCATTTTGAATTCTGGCGGCTTGAGATTCACTTATCACTTTAAGAAGATTGCAACTGTCACTGTCTAGAGATTGTTGAATTTTTTGAGATAACGTGTTTTTTTTTACTAAATAAAAAAGCCAGAGTGCGTTTAGTATCAAATATCCTCTCGGCGAGAAGATCTAACTTTTCTCTATGATAAATCCTTTTAGCTCGTTCCGTTTTAATGTTTTCTTTAAAAGATATAAACTTAGGAAACACGGTGTGGAATTTACAGCGCTTGGGAAACACTAACCTGTTGATATTCAGGCCTATCCTCTTCAAGGTTTTGTTTCGTGTATAAAATATATTATTATTAAGGAAGATGAAATCAGGGCTAGTTTTGATATAGTCGCCTTATCTACCAATGTTTCTATGGAGGAAGTTCTTGTACTACTCAAAGATAAATTATTTAAAAAGATCATGGCCTTACTTACTCATTGCATCCACTCAGGATACTTTAAGTTTCAGCACACCATCTGTAAACAATTTCTCAATCCCCTACATCTCAACAACAACCTGAGTTACAACCTTCCAGCCTGTCATTGTGCTACGATCAAATACTGGCTTTCGCGAGATGCTATACGCATGCATACGCCGAATAATGAAGCCAACGTGAGAACAGTTTTGATTGGGCAGACTTCAACATTGAAATATACAGCAATCCCTGGATTAGTGCGCCTAATGCGTTCTTTAAAACAGGCGCACTAATCGAATATAATAACCTATGGAAAAATGTATAATTCGTTCCTCAGATTTCTTTTTTGAGCCTTATTTTTTTTTATAAAAGAATTAACCCCTTAACGTACCAATTAAAAATCAGAAAGCGGGCGTTTTTCTGCCAATTTTTTTTGGCGACTTTTGGGCGAGGGTGATTTGCTGGATCAAATTCATCATTATTTGAAAAATAATGACGAATTTGTGCAAACGCAAACGAAATAGCCGATACACGCCGTTGGCAACTTTTCTCGGTTGAAAGGAAATAGGCACAAGATTGTCTAGCGTCTATATTCGGTTGTATTTATATGTGAAACCAAAATTCAAAATCAATTTTGGTGCAATAAACAAAAGACGTGTCATAGACGTCTTTGTATGTTAAGGGGTTAAGGTATGTCTTAGGGCATACTTAAAGGAAAGACAATAAAACATATTCAGAATATAAATTTTATTATTCTACTTCTTCACAAAGAATTGAGCTAACGTAGTTTGGCGGGCATTTTGTTTCTTTTTTTCATACAACCGACGGTATGGCCCTATTGCCTCTTCTACTCTTCTGCAAATTTTACTGCTGCTCTCTTCACCAGGGTCAGCCTCTAAGCATTGCTGCTTAAAAACTTCGATTGTACGAAAAAGTATTTTCAATTTGTTTCTGTGAAATCTCTTTTGGCTGACTATCAGTGGCTAAATTTTCTTCATATTCTTCGGGGTCTTCCCGCTGCGCATCGAAATTTAGCAGGTCAGAATCACTCAATTCTTCAGAATGAGATTTAATTAACTCTTGGACGTTATCATTGAAGGAGAGAAAGAAATGAAGGACGTACGAATTATTCGTTAACATTCGAAATCACGTGCTTTATAGATAAAATTGTCCAACTGTTATACAAGCAAAATAGTTACCACTTTAAAAACTACAATGATCATAAAAGAGAAGTTAATTTTCCGACTTGTAATAATAAACAACTCATCCCAGAAGACGGATTGATTACCCTATCATCGGAATGGATTCTCCTTTTTGTGACATGCGCAGAAGTGTCGAAGGGTCTCGAATCTGTGGGCGTACTATAGCAGACAATATAAATTTTATTGGTAAAAATTTGGAACACAGTATGCATAGTGTACATGGAAGTTTTAATTTTTTTTTAAATCTGTAGCATTTATTTTTGAGATGTATATAGGCGCACTAATCGAATTTGGGTATCGAAAAAAACTGACGCACTAATCGGGGCGCATTCATCAAGGGATTACTGTATGATGTTTACAATTATTTCCTGAATGTTTTACTGGTTATTTCCTTTATGTTTTACTGATTGTTTCTTTTGTAATGTGCACCTGAAGAAGGCTGGTACAAGCTGAAACCAGTTGTGCTATTATATAGCACAGTTGTGTTATATATATATATATATATATATATATATATATATATATATATATATATATAGTTGTATATATATATCTTAAAGGATGCTAAGAAATTATATACTTAGTTTTAATCCTTTTTCCCAAGGAAGCAAACAATGTTTTGCTAGTGAAATAGAGGCTAATGAAATATAGAGGCTAATGACTTCACATTGCTTGTCTTAGTATGTATTCCGTAATGCAAAGCACACATCCTTTCGGATTAAAATCAAATAGATAATTTCTGCCATTGGGCAGAACAACCGCTGAGTAAAATGATCCTTTAGATCGATCGTACTTGCTGAGTTTAGCGTGATCTGGGGGATCGCCTGAGTTTTTGGCGACTTCCCTTCACTTATATAGTGAAACTGGTCTTGGTAATGGCCCTTCCCATTATGCATGGCATTCCACTCTGAAAGGGTGTGTGTGCTTTGCATTATAGGATACATATTATGGCAAGTGATGTGACGTCATTAGCCTCTATATAAAAGTAGTTCAGATGTGAATGTATTTCACGCACAAAACATTGTTTTGCTTCGTTGAATAAAATATTAAAACACTTGGCATCTTTAATGTATAGTAGAACCAAGGTAAAAAAAAAACGGTCCAACATATATATATATATATATATATATATATATATATATATATATATATATATATATATATATATATATATATATATATATATATATATATATATATAGCAATCCCGCGATTAATGCGCACTTGATGAGTGCGTCATTTTTTTTTTCTATACCCAAATTCGATTATTGCGCCGATATACGTCTTAAAAATAAATGTTACAGTTTAAAATATAAAAAAAAAAAAATATGGCTAACTATTTTAAGAAAATTACTCACCAGGATGAAATTATTTAGTTACCGGTTTAAAACATTTTATAAAGTTATTTTTAATGGCATACTACATTATTTCCATGTACGCTATGTTCCAAATTTACCGCCAGTATTTATGTCGTCTGCTAATTACATAGCATTTTGGTGATCATAGCTAGTGCCCTCTTTACAATTGTTTTCCTTACTTTTTTTTTCAAGTATTTTCTCAACCTTTTATCATGAGTAAAAGAATTAGTGAGCAAAAAAGTGGAAGTGTAAAAATGATTCGAAAAGTAATCTGATTGGAAGAAAAACTTGAAATAATAAAGAAAAATTAACAAGCCGAGTCCAGAGCATCGATAGGACAAGAACATAAAAATCGGTGAAATAACTATAAGAGCAATTTTAAACAAAGCTGCTGAATACAGAAAGAAAGGTAAGGCTGCTTCAAGTTCATCATGCATGCATGATTGAATTAGAGAGACTTCTTTATACATGGATCGAAGATTGTAAACAAAAACGGATCCTGCTAAGCTTTAAACCTTATTAAATCAAAAGCATTAAGTCTCTTTGCAACCTTGAAAGAAAGGGCTATCAGTGGTGGAAAAAAAAAAGAAGAATTCCACGCTAGTGCTGGATGGTTTGAGTGTTTCAAAAAGAGAAATAGCCTACGTAATGTTTGAATCACAGGCGAAGCTGCAAGTGCAGATAAGGAGGTGGCCGCAAATTATCCAAAGATTTCGAAGAAAATTGTGGAAGAAGGGGCTATTGTGACCAACAAATACTTAATGTCGATGACACCAGTCTTTTTTTGGAAGCGAATGCCTTCCAAGACTTTTCTGGCCGGGAAGTCGCAAAGTGCAATGAAATTACTGCGAGCAATATGCGAGCCGTTTGGAAGCACATTCTTCCACATGGTGCAAATGATTTTAGAGGCTTTTCAAATGAATCTAAGTTAATTAAATCTCATTCTGAGAAGTTGAATGATTCCGACCTGCTAAATTTAAATACACAGAAGAGTAAGAGGCAATAGGGCCATACTGTCGGTTGTATGAAAAAAAGAAACAAAATGGCCGCCAAACTACGTTAGCTCAATTCTTTGTTAAGAAGCAGAATATTAAATTTATATTCTGAATATGTTTTATTGATTTTCAGCTTCATGATTTTCCTTTAAGTAGGCCCTGAGATATACCCTAATTCTTTTATAAAAAAAACTTAAGCGTCAAAAAAGAAATCTGAGGAAAGAATTATACATTTTCCCATAGGTTATTATATTCGATTAGTGCGTTTGTGATTAATGCGCCTTTTAAAGCACGCATTAGGCGCATTAAGCGAGAGATTGCTGTTATATATATATACGAACAGGAGAACGGGTTATACCGTACATGTGCATACTTCCACGTTTCTCGGTCACAGCTGTGCGAGTAGGAGGAAACGCTATTAAAGTTCCAGGGAAACAGGTCTAGTTATGTAATTAAAAATTATAAATAATTAATAAAAATTACTTCGCAAAACTTAGAGATAGGCATACACTCTGCTTGATTACAATTAGGACGGTGGCGTAGGGCCTCACACGATTCAAAAAATAGCTGATCAGATTTAAGCCTATAGTGCAATGTTTGATGTTGCACTATAGGCTTAAATCAGTTCAATCTCTCCCGGTAGCCAATCAGAGATAGCTGGCCCATGTCTATCACTAATTACAGCAGCCACCAATAAAGAGGCTGGCAAACAAGTGCTGCCATCTCTTGGTACCTAACCATAACAAGATATGTTACTGTCTGAAATAATGTGGGTACTACGGTCAATTTTCTTGAGTTTACGAGACGAAAAACCCGAGTTTCCGGGCTTAAAAACCCGCTTGCCCGTGCCAGAGATCGACTAACTCGGGAATCGGCCGAAGAAAGGCTTAGAAAAAGTTCCTCCAGTCGGCGACTAGACTTGAACTTAAGTCTAACTTCGAGCGACCAAGCGCAGAGGACGCAAGCGCCACTTCCACTGAGCTACACAGGCCTAAAGCTAGATAGGGTATAAAGGTCTCGCCTACTCCCTATAAGGGAATAAAAGGCGTTAGCTGATTTTTTTTTTTTTAGGCGATAGAAAAGAAGAAAACTTCGGGATAGTTTGAAGGTGGTATACACATTATATTTGCAAAGGATCTTTTAGTTCCTTTAAAGTAAGCTATGCCAGATCGTTTTAACGTCAGATTGCAAACTGGCAGGGGGATAATAAGTACAATTATTCTGTGTATGGTAGTTTCGTTATTTATGCATTAATACCGGAAGCTGTAAACGGAAAAACAGTTCCTGTAAAAAATTCAGTATTACCAGCAAAGTTATGATGTATTAGCGTATATCCAGAACTTAATGGGAGTGTATAAGGAGTTAATTTTGTCCTAAAACTGAAGTAGTTCTGTTTCAAATTGAGACCAGATAATATACTGTTAATAAACTTTATGTATGCATACTGTGTGTGTGCACTTAATATGTTAATATAAAATTTATATATGTTAATAATTCAGAAAAAAAAAATAAATCAGCTAACGCCTTTTTTATTCCCGTATTCAATCTCCACTGGTACCCAATCAGAGACAGATGGCCCAAAGCTATCACTAATTAAGCGGTACGCAGTGAAGAGAGACGGCTCAAATGTGGCGCCATCTCGTGGTCCCTAACCCTAAGGCAATATATTTAATGTCTGAAATAATGTGGGTTCTACGGTCGATTTTCTTGAGTTTACAGGACGAAAAACCCGAGTTTCCGGGAGGAAAAACCTGCTTGCCCGTGCCAGAGATCGACTAACTCGGGAACCGGTCGAAAAAAGGCTTAGGAAAATTTCCTCTAGTCGCCGACTAGACTCGAAACGAAGTCTTCCTTCGTTGGGCCAAGCGCGATTGTGTGCAAACGCCACATCCACTGGGCTACACAGGCTCTAATCATGTTAATAATTAAATATATATATTAAGATAGTTTATATATGTTTATTTCTAGACAAAGGCAATGAGCATTGGCTGTGGAAGAAATAATAATAATAATAATAATATATATACTACTACTACTACTGCTAATAATAATAATAATATATATATAGCTTCAGCTTTTCCTCCCACAGCCAAACTAGCCCGTAGAACATAAGCGATTAACAGACATAATACACTGGCCTCCTAGCGTTGGATGCTTTGTCTGTAATTCATAAACAGTTCAGCTTATTTACATAATTGCTTTATGACATCTGAATCCAGTATTCATTCTTTAAAATACTAGTCTAGACTTTCATAAGCCTTAAGCAGGGTATATCTTAAAACCATGACCGCATCCATCTAAAGCCAACTTATCAAACTAAAGTTATATAATTTTGATTGATGCATTTTATTATATTAAATATTATTGTATTAACGAATTTAAAAAATTATGCTCTAAGAAATAAAATAGTAATTAATAATATAATATTAGGGGAAAAAAACGAATACATTCAGATATTTTAAGTCTTAACAACATACGAAGATTGAAAGCTCAAGAAAAACATTAACTTTTCAAATTTTATGGTAAAGGTTATAAAACTAGCTCAATTATCCAGTGCTCTAAGTATAATAATAATAATAATAATAATAATAATAGGCTTCAGATTAACGAAAACGAATAGTCATTTTTATGAATAGCCTGAATATTTGTATATAGTAAAAAAAAAATATTATACATAATATTTTGCTATTTAGAATTTTATTGACTTTTTACACATTTAAGCAAAAGCTGTAAAGTACAGAAAGTTTTAAGGAATTGAACGTTTGGTTCACTTTATTTCGAATAATCATTCCAAGCAGTAGTGTAGCTAAAGCTTTTGCCGCCCGGGGCGGTCCCAGAGTTTCCCGCCTCCTCTCAATACACACCAAAAATACTACAAAAAGTCAAAACGACGACGTATAGGGAAATAAATGAAAACACTATGTTTATTTTTGAAGTAAAACTTTAATTTTAATATTCTAAAATGTTATATTTCTTGCTTTTCTGTTAGCAAAATCGTCGATGACATTGGCAAAGTCTATTTCATAGTAATGTAGGTAATTCTTAATCAAATTTTATTTAGAAAAACTCCTCTCACAACTAGCAACACTTAAAGCAATTGCGAGGAAAATTCGCAGGTATTACAATATTTGGAACTGAGGTCTCGAGACTGTATTTTAGAATTAACTGCAAAAGTTCAAAAAGATTCAAAGTGTCGCCCGGGGCTGACCGCCCCCTCCGCTAGCTACGCCTGTGATTCCAAGAAAATTATAAATTGGATATACTGAACTTTTTTTTAAAGAAATAAGGAACTAACATTCGAGTTATTACTTATCGACTTCCTCGTGTACTGTACTGAAAATTTAAGGTTCTCACCTGCATAATGTACTTGATGGGATACTTGACAAGAAGACCCCTTAAAGCTATCCCTCCTATCTGAGGAAGAGACCTTGTTCCAGAAGGAATTTCACACCCAGCAACAATAGCGCTATCCGAAACTGTCGATGCAATTACAGAATGTCGAAGGATAATTCGTCCATCCACCTGACTTAAGGAATCCATGGTTAGATATCATTCACTTTTCGGTTTCTCTAACCAGTTTATGCGTCCCTACTTTAAAGTCATCGCTTCGCAGTGTGACTCGGGTGTCGTGCAGGGAACTAGTGTGGTTGAAATCCACCTGCTTCCTCACTTGGTAGCTCTTTACAAAGTGCACTCGGTAATTGTGGTGTCACCTACGGGTGTTGTGGCGAAAGACCAGCTGACAGTGAGGGGAAGACAACCCTACTCGGGGTACAGTAAAGAAAAACTAACAGTGAGATCACTAGAAGTCAGCAGGTGTACAAGCTCTCACGAGTCGACCCTGCTCGGTTGTCATTAGAGAATGAATCTTCATTAGATCAGTTGGGACCTTGCTATTGGACTTGTCAGGTTTTTAAAAAGCTGTAGTTTACAGGATTATTGATTCCCTGTTTTTAAACAGTAATTAAGGAAACCATGAAGCACATTTACTTTTAATTGACAACAATATCCGATATTTTTAGCGGTACAATTTACCATTTAGTTCACATTTTTTTATATGAGCCATAATTGTATGATTAATGTCTATTTTTTGTGAGAATAAACAAAAAAGAAACAAGCATGAACAAAACGTTGCTTTATCGGCCAAAATTGTGATATTAATTATGTATTAAAACTGCTTCACTAAAAAACGTAAACAGTGCCTTTGTTGATTAAATATATTCGCCTGCAAGATTGTCATAGGCATTTAGAAGTCATATTAACTGTAATTAATTGGAAATTATATGAACAATTTGAATACAATAAATCTCACACAGCCTTAAAATAGCCCTAAGTATAAAATTGCTTGGATACCATTTTCCAAAATTGTTTTCCTCTTAAAACTCAACAAAAATACTTTTGTTAAGTTTTAAGAGGAAAACAATTTTGGAAAATGGTTCTGAAATCAACCTGAACAGTTTTACTAACAACTTACACAATGAATGTACCGATACTAGTGTGTACTAGTATCGGTACATTCATTGTGACAAAATTAGGCAAAAACAAAATTCTATGTCTACAGAATGTAGAAGAAAATTGGTCGAATTGAATAAACCCTTATATCATGAAAAACACTCTTTGGATTTTTATAGTAGTACCACTGCTCGATAGAGTTTTAAGAATACCAGAAATATATCGCAGACATCTATAATGACATCCTGCACACATACCATAAGAACAATCACGTTGAAAGTATAATTTTCATAATTTTTTTTAAACCCACACTTGTATTTTTGCCTAATTTGAAGCTTGTTAAAATTTATTTAAATTAATTTCACTAAACAAAATGACGGCTCAATTTTTCTTTTTCCTTTTAGAAGCTACATCAACAACAACGCATTAATAACCCAGCTTACTGCGTCATTGGCTTTTCATTGATATTTTATAGTCAATTTGCGCATATAATTTGCGCATAAACATTGAAATATTCCGACCAAGTTCTCGGTTTGTTACTTATAAGTAATGTTTTTATAACACTGGAATGTAGTAACACGGTCATACTTATTTGTCATACAAAATAAAACTATCCATAAAATTTGAATCATAAATAAATGAAAAAGAGCAGAACAACAAAAATCACGTCATTGATATTTTATTCAATGGAAATATACTATCAACATCTTTATTACTTTTTAACCTTCAAATTCAAGTTTTCATTTCTTTTTTTCTTTTTAAATACTACCTTCTAAAGCTCGCGTAATAATTCAAATTTTGAGATAAGAAATACTTATTTTAAGCTCTTGCGCCATCTTCTGCAATGCAAAATAAGTATATTTCATTAAGAAATATTCGTATCGATACAGACCATAACTGTACATATCAATATGATAGCTAAAAAAATGTTCAAGTCATGCAATTTCATTTATTTATGTTTCCCGTTAGGGTTCGCTGTAGAAAAAAAAAGTGGTATAGTCGTATTATGATATTTATAAAATCGCAGCATATTGAGGATACTATCGAAATGGTACGTGTGCATATTACACTTTTTTAACACAAAATAAGAAATAGTGAGATATTAGTCAATATTTAGAAAGTCTGAGCAATGATTGTTCTTTAATAATCTTTTCTGAACTAATTTCAGTTTAGAAAATGATCGTTCCTTTGCACATTATAGGCATATTGGTAAATGTAAATTATGTTTATTAAAACTTAATACTTAGAAACATTTATTTGAATGAAATCCAGTTACTCCATATCAAATTGGTAGATGCCTGAATGAATTAACTTATTTAATTCCTTTTGTAAATAATTTTTATCAACAGGTTTCTTATAAAGTTCGATAAACTCAACATTGACGCTTATTTATTTCTCACACGTCAGGAATATGAACAGACAACGAAATAAAAACTATTTTTATATGCTCTTCAGTCCGTTCTTTGAAACATGAAATCGAAACATCTCCAGGGACGACGGCAGCGGGTTTGAGCCCAGTAAAAAATAAATAAAAATGTTTTTGTTCTCATTCTACCGAGAATGATAAAAACATAAGCAACATAATCGTGCCCCGATATTCTGTACCGGCTACCCACGTCTCCCCCCCTCTCTCGTCTGTCTTGAGCCTCTTCACATATTTATAAGAATCCCAGAAGCCACTTTTATTGCTATAAATAGAAAATATTTCTCTTTCTTTCATCCTCTTCATGGTACTTTAAATGCGTTGAAAAGTGTAACGAGTGCGATGAGGAAATACTGTTAATGAGCCCACACACACACCTTCTTGTGTAAAGTTGCATTTTCTATGTAATGAAGGAGAGGAAGTAAGAAGAAACGATGTAAATAGGGAAGCAAAAACCCTGAGATTAACATAAAAACGTACAGCACATTACTATCATTGTTGGCTAAGGGTTAGGTAAATCCAGGGGCGGCTAGTGCATAGACATTGAGGAACTGCAGCTTCCCCAATTTTTCTCGATATATAAATATATTTATTTATATTTACTTGTAATATTTAATTTTATCATCAACAATCCTATACAACTCTCTTATTTTGTATAAAAAATAATAAAAATCCATCTTGTAGCACTTAAGAGGGCGAAGGATGCTAGCAGCACTGGGTTTACCACAGTATTCATATTAATAGTATTTGCTACGCGCGCAAGCATATGCACGTCATAGTGAGATGCGAGCTATTAGCGTAATGCGGCACTGTCCGTCGCGCAGTTCCACTGTTGCTTATATGCAGTTTGCGCCAGTAGTAGAGTGTTCATAGTGCTTATCGTGTTTACTCCGTCTCTTTAAATATTTGGACATTACAATTAAAGGATTTAATTGTAATGTCCAAAAATTGTAAATCCATTCCTTTAATTACAATTTAAAGGAATGGATTTTATTTTTAAGTAATTTTGAATTATACTAAACTGTATAATTTTATCGATAATAAACAATGTTTTTTCATGTTTAATTTTTTTTTAAAAATAATCATCTACCTAAAGATCATAAGCATCTAATATCACCGGGCAATTACTCTCCACTGAACATATTTGGTATTTTTAATGCTTCCGAATATTATAGAAAAACTGCACATGTGAAATATACTTATTTGTGTTTAATTTTATTTTATTTATTTCTTTTGGTTTTGTTTTATTTTATTTATTTTAATTTTATTTCATTTAATTTATTTTTGTTATTTTGGTTCACATAAGACATGCATGCGATTTCATGTATATCCCATAATATGTTGCTAGATTTAAAGCAATGCATTTAACTCGATACTTGTTTAGCTATAAATATGCATAAACTCTTCACGAGTTTCCATGCAAACTCTATTCGATAGCCCGGTGTGAGACCACCTCCCCACTTATTGGAGGCCTGAAGTGGTCTTTAGAGCAGGGTATCCGGACTATGTAAAAATTTAAAAAAATAAAAAAATTAGGATTAAAAAAATAAATAACAAACACTTTCACCCCTCCTTCAGCCTCTGCTTACAGAAAAAAAAAAAAAAAAAAAGATGAAGGTTACGGTGGCCTGTGGAAAGAATCCGAAAGGAATTTATAACTAGGCCGGCATGAAATTTCTAGGTTCTTCATGAGAGACATGTTTAGCAAAACTATAACAATGTTCATAAAATGCAACGCAATTAATACATTTTGAAAGTCATGTATAACTATAGTAATTATATGTCTTAATTTAACACTATTAAATTAATATATATCATTTATATTAAAAATGGAATATTCGAATGTCAAATATTTTGGCACTGTGACTAAAGCTAAAAGTTTTCTATAAATATCAACATCAAACGGACTGCCAGTTTCCAGCTATTTCAAGTTCTCTTCATATCCCACCATTTCCAGTCTATTTATAGTTATTTCTATTTTGGTTCTACCTGACCAAGTGTGTTTTATGTAATAAGAGTTGATCAAATTCGTAGCCTCGTTATAAAACTTTGTAATAGCGTTCTTTATCAGTTCAGGTTGCCATTCGTCTTGCGTCTCTAAATTAGCGTTCCCAGGTCCAAAATGCTTTGTTTTTATTTCTATGGTAGATTATAATCTTGTTTTCATACAATCGTTTTACCGAAACTTTGCGTTTTAATTTTTGAAGCAATAATTTTTAAATTTTTAAGATGAGTTGAATAAATTAGTATTTTCCATTATTCTCTTGTATATGAGAGATTACCTGAATTTATTTATTTCTAAAATAAATTAAAAATTTAAGTTACTTTAATTACAATTAGGTTGCACTACACTAGAATACATCGTCTGCTTCACTCTGAAACTAATCAACTCGTGCCTGGTTGACCAATCAATGATATTTTAATTTTTCCTCGACGAGTTTCCTCGTTTGCTTAATTAATTAAGTTAAGTATTTAGTAAATGTAAGGTTTTATACTGTAAATAAGATGTGGAAAAATGTTTTCACAATTTCTATGATTTATATTTACTGAAGTATTTCAATATCAGCAGCATTTTCTGTTTATATACTATAGGATATTATCAAAGCACGATCGATTAAAGATATAACATATTATGCTTTGATATATGCTTGAGTATTCAAACATCCTTTAAAAATTCTTTCTTTAGAAAATTTGTTATTAAAAATTTTACACTTTAAATTTTTCTTTCTTTAAAATTTCATTTAAAGTATCGCTTAATACTTTTTTTTTTAAAAGAGAAGGGTATATGGATTCAGTTTTATTTATACAGACTCGTATTATGCTATAGTTAAATGACTCCTTTAAATTTAAATTCATGACTCATCCATATACAAACTTGTTATGTATGTGTTTTTGAATACTGCCATATCGTTTGCTTATATGGAACTACCATCTACTCATGTAGATCTAGGGAAAGAAAATTGTTTCTGTTAATTAACAATAACAGTGGACAAAGTTAGAATCAAGGAAGACTTTTTTTTTTTTCATAACCACCAGCTCTCAAATACGAATATTCGATATTATAATGCAATGAAAAGTTTGAATTGATTCATGGACAATTTTGAACTGAACGTAATAAAACAAAAAATCACTCGTGAATTTGAATCGAATACTTTTGTCCAAAATTGCAAACAAAAGAAAGTACCCGCGGAAGGCACGATCAGCTGATACCTCAGGCACCAGAAGGTAACGACAGTATTCCTTGTAATGTATACACATACAGTGAGTCGGCCCTGTTTCGTCATGCTCTGCTTTACAGTTCCGTTAACTGCCGAATCTTTGTGTATCCCCCGCGGGTCGCAGCAGTTGTCAGAGGCAGGGATGTTATTGCACCTGACGCGGATCCCACAAGTATAGCATTCATTGTTATTAACCGCATCATCAAAATCTCGGGATTTCTTTCACAAAGGCAGACGACACTCGGTACTGCGACCATGTGAACTTACAGCTGGATAAGCTTTGCTGCTAGTCGAAGAGCGGGAACCAGTGCGACCCGTACTTAGCTGGCGAACGAAAATCCCTCATCACGGTTATTGTTCTGGTTGAAAGC
Organism: Typopeltis vanoorti; assembly: GCF_054136105.1. Lineage (NCBI taxonomy): Eukaryota > Metazoa > Arthropoda > Arachnida > Uropygi > Thelyphonidae > Typopeltis > Typopeltis vanoorti. The sequence continues at coordinate 17,832,036 of NC_143574.1, read as the reverse complement.
CACCAACGCTAATTTGAATGTCATACAGTGGTTGCCGGATTAGATTTAAACATATTTCACTTAGATCTGAGATATTAATTCACGAGACTAGCTTGTAATTGTAGAAATGGTTAAGTCCTTGATCATATTTCTGGAAATGTTTATGAAGCTATTTAAAAATGATAAAGAGAAAAGGACGTAGGACTATCTATTAGTGTAACTAAGACGACTAAATTGAAGCGCTGGGATTTTTAAAGTAACTGATTAAGAGCATCTTGTTTTGGAATATAGCCTTTCAGGGGCTGCTCGTGCATAGGCACTGCAGCACCCCCAATTTTTCTCGATATATAAATATATTAATTAATTTATTTATATTTGCTTGTAATATTTAATTTTATTATCAACAATCCTATACAATTCTCTTATTTTGCATAAAAAATAATAAAAATCCATTTTGTAGCACATGGAAGGCGTAGGACGCTAGCGGCACTGTGTTTACCACAGTGTCATATTGCTACGTGCGCAAGCATGTGCACGTCATAGTGAGATGCAAGCTATTAGCGTAATGCGGCACTGTCCGTCGCGCAGTTCCACTGTTGTTTATATGCAGTTTGCGCCAGTAGTAGAGCGTTCGTAGTGCTTATCGTGTTTACTCCGTCTCTTTAAATATTTGGACATTACAATTAAAGACATAACATTTGTTATAGTTTTTATTTTAGAACATTATTGGGGTTATGATAATGGATTTTATTTTTAAGTAATTTTGAATTATACCAAACTGTATAATTTTATCGATAATAAACAATATTGTTTCATGTTTAATTTTTTTTTAATTTTTACCATAATTTTGATATACACTGTACTTACAGTGTGTATGTATATTTCGAAAATTGCAGCACCCCCGCGATTTCAAGCCACGAGCCGCCACTGTGGCCTTTACTTTTTTTAAAATAAGCGATGTGTTTTATGCAATTATAAAATCACGAGCGCTAAGTTTACTTTTTTTTTAATTGGTTCAAATCAAGATTAAAATTGAGAGAGAGAGAGAGAGAGAGTCATTAAAATGCCCTGCCTTTTATTTAAATATATATTTTTAAAATATTATAATGGATTTTAATCAAGATAAGAATCGCAAATTATACACACACATACAAAATATACTAATATCTTACATAAAATATCTTACATGTAAAATACATATCTTACATACCATACATAAAAACGGATGATTCTTAGCTCTGGTAATCTGATTTATCTGAATCATAATCTCATTTAACATTTACTTTGCTGACAGTCCATTGGAGCCCACTGTCTGTGGGCTCCAATCCTAATGCAGCAGGTGCAGACGATTTTCGTTGCCAGATGTGAGACTACTACCTTGTTTGTTGAATGTCAGAAGTACCATATTTGATTTATAGCACAAGGAAACTGGATTATCGAATCTTTGCACACCCACGGTATTAAATATACTGTAGATTTACAACATTTATTTATTTATTATTATTTTATTCACATAATTGATACTCAGTCAAAACAAGATATCATTTAAACAACAGTTTAACTCGTAATACAGAACAATTTAGATTCTGCCCAAGAATCTAAGAATAGTCCGCCAGGTAGCGTCGTAAAATACAGACTGTTCCAAGTAAGGCTGTTTTTTTTTTTTTTTTGTAGGTCATATGGGATCACTTCGTTGATGTTTAATTGCTGTAAATATTTGGACATTACAATTAAAGAATAGTCCGGATAGCTTCTTGGAAGTTGCACCGATAACTATTGGGATGACTTTGGTGTGTTTAGGCCACAATCGGCCAACTTCGATTTGCCAGATCTCGATATTTAGTCATTTTTTCCAGTTCTTTGTTGTTAATGTTGTTATCACTGGGTGCTGCGATATCGATAATCCAAACTCGTCGATGTTCGATAATTGTGACGTCAGGTCTATTGTGTTCGAAATGTCGATCAGTTTGTATTCTAAAGTCCCAGAGAATTTTTGCAGTTTCGTTTTCCATACTGTGTCTATTTTATGCTGCCACCAGTTATCAGAAGTGAGAAATCCATATTTTTTGCATACGTGAAAATGAATTATTTTGGCCACTTGATCATGGCGGTATTTATAATCAGTTTGAGCTATTTTCTGCAGGTACTGGTTAGATGTTCTAGAGCAGGGGGTTGGGAGTCGGCCACTCCGGAGCCGCATGCACCTTTTGGCCGAACAAAGTGCGGCTCTTTTATATTGAATTAAAAGATACACAATTAATACAAACAACTAAATCTTGTTTTTTGATGCGGCCTCGTGGCGCTAGATACTATGCATGTGACGTGAGTTACGCATGTTACGCATGCCCAAGATAACTAGCGCCACGGCGAAAATTTGAACTAATTGATCAGCTGTCCTGTCAAACACCACGGTTTTTAGATACATGTGGATTTTAACTGTCAAAATAAATATTCTGTTAGTTAACTTATTTTATTGTGGTACTAAACTGGTGTTTAATTTAATGTCAAGTAATGTTATGCACAAATTAACTTTTATTATGTTATTATGTTGAATTTGTGTTTTTACTTGCAGGTAAATTTGTGGTAATAACCCTCCTAATATGAGTTCAAGAAAAAGAAAAATAATCGAAGCAAACAGAGGATTTAGTAAAATGTGAAAGAGAAATTTGCATTTATGGAAGTAAATGGAAATCCACAATGTTTAATTTGCCATCTACGACTTCAAAATAACAAATCAAGTAATGTCGAACGACATTTTCGAGGAAAACATTTAGACTTCAGTAAAAAATATCATTTTTTTTTTCAGTAGAAAAAAAGCTATTGAAGAATTACAAAAGAAAACAAAGAAATTTGTCAACTTGGACGAAATCTTCGTCGAATACTACTGAAGCAAGTTTTTTGTTATCACTTGAAATAGCAAAAGCGGGAAAAGCTTTTACCGATGGTGAATTTCTAAAAAATTGCATGTATAATGTCTCTGAAACTCTATTTAAGGATATGAAAAATGAGGACGAGATACGTAAAAAAAATTAAAGATTTACCTCTTTCGGCTAGAACTGTTAAGGAACGGATTGTAATAATTTCTGCAGAAGTTTCAAATATGCAAATTATGGATATTAATTCTGCCGATTTTATATTTATTGCGATTGATGAATCAGATATTTTCTATATGGCACAATGCTGCGTGATGGTTAAATGTATCACATCTTCCGGTATTCGAGAACTTCTTGATCTGCTAACACTTAAAGGACACACTACAGGTCAAGATATTTCAGAAAACCTTCTAACAAGTTTACAGAATAAAAATATAAATATTAATAATATAGTATGCATTGCGACCGATGGCGTACCTTCTATGATTGCGAAAAATAAGGGGTTTATTAAATTATTCTCCACTCATATTCCACATGGAGTTATTTCATTTCATTGCATTTTGCATCAAGAAGCTTTAGTTGCAGATTCTTTGGGATTATTACCACAACTAAAAGGATTGATGGTCAATTTCGTCCGAAAGACTTTTTGACACATTTTTAGAGGAACTAGGTAGTCAACATAAAGATTTAGTGACATTTACATCTGTACGATGATTATCAAGAGGAAAAGCATTAAAACATTTTTTTCAGTGCTTAAAAGAAGTAACAGTTTTCTTAACCACTAAAAATTATAACGTAAATCATGTGGAACTCCTTAGTAATCCCGAATGGATACAAAAGTTTTGTTTTTTGCTTGATATGACAGAACATTTTAATAAGCTAAATTTAAAGTTGCAAGGGAAGGGAAACACAGCCTTGTAATTACTAGAGGAAGTCCTTACCTTTGAACAGAAACTAAGAGTGTTTTTCGAAGAGGTTACTGAAGAAAAATTAATATATTTTGAAAATCTAAAAAATTATAGATTGAATTTAAATCAAGAAAAAGTTGATTGCAAAATATTCGCTGAAATGATTACTGTAATTTTAGATTCATTTACTAGCAGATTTCAGGATTTTAAAAAACATCAGGAGATGATGAAATTTATATTACATCCGTTCAATTGCAATTTAAAATTAATAGATATTGAAGCTTTTCCCGGAATATCAATTGCAGAACTACAAATGGAGCTTCTGGAAATTCAGAATAAAAGCATCCGGGTACAAAAATTTCAGGAAATGGTAGCACAAATTGAAGAAAAATAAGGAAACTATAGAAGAAACACCACAGGAAATTATATTTAAATGTTGGAATTCTTTCCCAACTAATTATTCAAATGCCAGGCGACTTGCTTTTGGGGTTTTGACTCTTTTCGGTTCAACGTATAATTGCGAACAATTTTTCTCTTCAATGAATTACATTAAAATAAGTATAGGAACAAATTGACTGGTGAAAATTTGAAAGTCGAATTACTATTAAAGTGCACGACATACAATCCAGATTTAAGTAAATTGGCTGAGAAGATGCAAAATCAAAAGTCTCATTAGTGAATTTTAAATTAAAACAATCAAATATCTATTAAAATACATAATATTGTATTTTTGTTCGGACTAATTCTTTTTACAAATTTCAGCAAATGCAAATTCTGACTTTTTTTGCAATATTATACTTAAACATGTTTTGATTAAAAACTTATCAAACTTAATGTTGTTTTATTTTTGAACATACAAAAATTGATATGCAAACATGAAAGTGGTATATTGGATATCTGGAAGTACTGAATTAAAATCAAATTTACCTAAGTTTGAACTAACTGCAACTTTGAGTCCCCAAGAAAAATCGAATTGACGTTGTGGCTCCCAAAATTTTGTTTTAATTATTTTTTTTTTGGTGGAATGACTCTGGTTCAAAAAGGTTCCCGACCCCTGTTCTAGAGTCTCATCTTTCTGATCGCATAATCTGCATTTGCTGTTATTATTGATGTTCAAAATTTTTGTTTTCATTGCATTGGTTTGTAATGCCTGTTCTGGAGCTGCCAGAATAAATTCTTCTTAAATTCTAAAGAAAAGAAACATCTGTTTCTTTTTTTATATATCTATATTGTAACCATTGCCACGTCTTTTTCACGTCAATTTTGTCCTCAATATCTCGAAGAAATTGACCATGCAAGGGTTTATATTTCCAACGCACATATAGGTTATTTTATTGTTTGTTTTTTTGTAATCGGATTTGTTTCCTGTTGCTTTTAGATGTTTATTATTATTATTTTTATTATTATATAACATATAAAACACAGATGTTAATAATACACAACCTGAGAATCATGCGCTAGCACCACTATCATAAACTGTCACACATACCCCTGCATTAACAGCAAAAAAACCTGCCAATGTCCTGAAATCAAACCTGTAACACATACAAAATACCTTGGTCTTTACATAGATTGCCACATTAAATGGACATAACATATAGAATACCTACATACCAAACTCCGCATCATCGCAGCGAGACTCTTCCAAGTAAAAGATATTATTCCATCTAACATGAAAAAATTCCTATATCACGGTATCAAATCAAGATCCCTACTCAGATACGGTATAACAGTCTATGCAAATACTCAAACAGCCACCTAACAAAATTAGAAATATTACATCGGAAAATTGTGTCAACTGTGATTTGGACATCTTATACACAACAGCCAATATCCGACCAGCACATGGCGGTACACAGAATCCTAATCATTAAAAATCTGAAACACTACATAATACTACTAAGGAAATACTTCAACGTCACCTATCGAAACAACAAAAACACATATCGTATAACACGACCCACAACAACTCTCTACATCCCTACACCCTTCAACAACTCATACGGTTCTTTGGTGAGATCACATCAGATACCCACGCTACTCAACAACCTACCAAGTAATTTAAAACACATTGATAACTGCAGAACATTAAAACACGAACTCTGGAAAATAAACCAACAAAGTTAATATACCATTAACGCTAATATGCACATCACAAGTCACCAGCATCCAATGCCTACATCCCATACATAAACAGTAACAACAACATAAATAGTGAAGGCTAAATCCCACTCTCTTCATAAAAGCTAACCCAAGCTTCGAAGTAGGTGGGATTAAATTGCCTCACTCATCCACACCTAATCCTCATAATCAAAGACTGCAAATTATGTAACAAAACAGTCAGTACGGTGTATAATAATAATGAGGATATAGATATTAAAAAAATACTGTATATGAATTCGTATCCAAAGAAAAAAATATTAAAAAGAAATAATGTGCCTGAAACTGCGTACAGTATAATGTGCAGAGCATCAAGTGTAATAGACATTAATTGCAAATATGTAAATACTCTGTATGATGAAAACAGAAAAATTGTTATTTTATACATAATGTGTAAACATGCAAAAAAATGTCTGTAATAATCATATGTATGTCATCATGAAGGTTGTTTTCTTGATCATAAATTAGTAAATAATAATATTTGGTTAACCGATCAAGTGTTGATCAATTTTATTAATTAACTGGACCAACTAGTTTCGCCACACGTATCTGTTGGCTTCTTCAGGGCACTTACATAGAGGTTTAAACACTCTCACAATTATGCGTAACTGCAAAACTGACAAGAATAAAAACTGACTAGAATAATTACAAATAAAATAGTATCGAACGTGAGTGAAACACGTATCGCGTGTACAAGATCAGTTCATTTCTTAAAAACGGAAGAAATGAACTTTAATACAAACTACAGAAAGTTCCTCAGCAACAGCTAGCTAATCTTGTACACGCGATACGTGTTTCACTCACGTTCGATACTATTTTATTTGTAATTATTCTAGTCAGTTTTTATTCTTGTCAGTTTTGCAGTTACGCATAATTGTGAGAGTGTTTAAACATATATGTAAGTGCCCTGAAGAAGCCAACAGATAAGTGTGGCGAAACTAGTTGGTCCAGTTAATTAATAAAATTGATCAACACTTGATCGGTTAACCAAATATTATTATTTACTAATCATATGTATGTATTTTATCTGAGACATTATTATATTATTATTATTATTATCCATTATTCAAAAATTCTGTGTAATCTTCATTGTTAATATTAGAAGAACACGTGTTGTAAATATAGATGCAAAAAAGTATTATTATCAAATTTTTAATTGAAATGCAATGTAGAAAATGAATCACATATGCAGCACTTAGTGCTGAATTTTGTAAAAATTACAAGTTGGAATGTCACTAAAGACGATTATTGTAATTGTGTAAATATTTCAGAAATCAATAAAAAGTATTATTATTATTTTATTCACATAATTGATACACAGTCAAAACAAGATATCATATAAATAAAAAGTTGACTGGTGATACAGAACAATTCAGATTCTACCCAAGAATCTAAGAATAGTCCGTCAGGTAGCGTCGTAAAATATGGACTGTTCCAAGTAATGCCGTTTTTTGTAGGTCATATGGGGTCACTTCATTGATTTTTAATTGCTGTAAATAGTTGGATAGTTTCTTTGAAGTGGCACCAAGTGCACTGAAAACTATTGGGATGACTTAGGTTTGTTTAAGCCATAGTCTGCCAACTTCGATCTCGATATTTAGTAATATTTTCCAGTTCTTTGTTGTTAATGTTGATATCACTGGGTACTGCGATATCGATAATCCAAACCTGTTCGATAATTGTGATGTCAGGTCTATTGTGTTCCAAATGCCGATCAGTTTGTATGGGTAATAATGTAAAGGGAAAGAGAGTTTCGTGCAAGCTGTTTACATCTTTAAAACGTAAAACCGTGTCTCGGGTGGGCAACGGTCCTCTGCACAGGTGGTTTACATACTACCTTCAAAATAGAAAGCATATCGCACTTATCGGGCCAAACCGGAGTAGAGAGATACCAGTTTCTTGTGGAGTGCCACAGGGAGCTGTTCTCTCCCCAACTCTATTCAACATTTATATGCACGATATTAATCAGCTACCTCTCAAAGGAAAGATCGCCCAATACGCAGCTATAATATCCATTCATAATAACGCAAGAATAGCCCAAACAAATATGCAACATGACATAAATATGCTCATAGACTGGCTCACCAAAAACTCCATACACCTAAACTCAGACTGATCCGACCAGTTGATAACAAATATATAACCGTCCAACAGCCACTCTCCAACATAAAAAAAAAAACACACAGAACAGTAAAACCACTACAATCACTCAGGTTGAAACAATACGATACCTTGGAATTTACCTCGATGCAGATATGAACTGGAATAGCCACATAAAACATCTACACAACAAACTCCGAACAATAACTGGCAAACTCTACAGATTAAAAGACATAGTTCCAACACGTCTAAAAACACTAATATACAAAGCACTATGCCAAAATATACTAAGATACGCTATAACAACGTATGCTTTCTGCGCACCTTACAAATTAAATAGATTAATGTCGCTACAGTACAAAATGATGAAACTGATCTTTTGGGAACAAAGAGACAAAACGACTTTATATACACTGCAATGTCAGAACACAAAATACTGACAGCAAAACATTTATGTCACTATGCAGCTTTGCTGAAATATTACTTAGATGCCAACTACAGCACAGTCAGAAATACATACCGTATAACAAGACCTCAGACTATTAATTATATCACATATAAATACAATAATCACTACGGAAAGGCCACACAAAGCTTCTACATCCCAGACATGCTAAATAAATTATCTTTTGAATACAGGAACCTTACAAACTACAATAGCCTGAAAAGAGCCTTAAAGACGTACTATGAACAAGAAACACGCCCCCTACACACCTTACAATGGATCCTATGGTTTGGGTTTTCATTGGGAAAAGACCAAACTTCTAAATAGATCTTTATATAAACATGTACGTTTATATAAAGAAAGTGCTGAAGCCCTACTTCACAGACCAAATCTAAACCGTAATGACGTTCTAGCTATTCCTAAAGTATGGAAAATTGTCATACAAAAACTGTGTAAAATAATTTTTATATATGTTATCTTATTTTAATATAATCTTTCCCCCCCCCCTCCAGATATGTTTTAATTTCTCTAACACGCTACTGCACGCATATTGGGATTCCATTGTAATCATGCGCCCTAACTGTATGTTATTCCTAGTATTGTTTGAATTAACTGTACTGACGATGTCCTAAGATACTTAGGATGAAATATTTACTTATTAAAACTTAATATTACTGTGGTTATTACGTGTGTTTGTTTAATCATGAATTCTCCACAGGTTTCATGGTATAATGGTATAATAAAATATGGTCTTAGTTTTTCTCTCTCTTCTTCTTCTTATTATTATTTTTATTATATATATATATATATATATATATATATATATATATATATATATATATGTGATGATCAGGTTTTACTCGGTTGTTATACATTTGAAAAAAATATAGATTTAATGACTACAAGACCGAGATAACATATAAAGATTTTAATGATAAATACTACTAGTTTCAGCCTTCTTCAGGTATTTATAAAGGAAAAGAATACTAATAAACATTGAATTATTTAAACAAACTGGAAATTACAGGTACAAATTGCCTCACATAATCGATAGATAAAAAACGTTGTATTTTTTCAAGTTGTTCCAACTGGCGTGCCATTGTTTGTTGCAATTGTGCGTGCAGGTTCACGTGAACGCCAATATTGAATAACTGCAGCATGGCTATCTGGGATGTTATAACTTAAATTGTTGTTTAAGTGGACCGGGTTCAGTAGGATTTCCCTTGATTCTACGATTTTCCTTTCAAACTCATCATCACAGCGAAAGATATTTTCTGATCTATTCCAGCAGACAGAGTGGCTTTGTTGGTCATCATTAGGATTATTTGAAAAAAGAACATGACTGGATAACGCAGTTGCATGTGATCTTTTGTAAGAGATGTCTCTGTTATGCTCTTCTATTCGTTGTTCAATAGATTTGTTAGTTTGACCAAAGTATTGGATATTGCAATCGCACCACAATTTATATACTCCAGGGTACTTAAGGTTGTGATGAGTAGGTTTTGGATGGCTGATTAGAGAGCGGATTTTTGGAAGTGTGGTGAAGAAGGTCCTGATATTATATTTTTTAAGGACTTTAGCTATTTTCTTAGAGACTGTGCTAATGTATGGAATGGAGATGCTACCTTTAAAATTAATAGTCTCTGTTGTGCACTGCCTAGGAGGATTCAGAAGAAATTTTTTAATTGTTTTTTCAGAGTATCCATTTTGTTTAAAAATAAGAGTGAGGTGATTCATTTCTTTCTGTAGTTCATCTTGTTCATTTAAGAGAGAACGTGCTCTGTGTCCTAAGGTAGATATAATTCCAAGTTTTTGTGGTGGAAAATGATGAGAAAGATTATGCAGATATCTATTGGTATGCGTAGGTTTTCTGTACATAGAGATTTTTAATCTTTCAGAGCATCGTGTAAGCATAACATCCAAGAAAGGTAAGGAGTTATTATTTTCTAGATCAGCAGTAAATTTTATATTAGGATGTTGGGTGTTTAGATGACGAAGAAAATCTGTGAGAGATGTGTGCCCGTGATTCCAAATAATGAATATATTATCAACATATCTTTTCCAAACTTTTGGTTTAAATGAGAAGGAAGATATGGCTTTCTTTTCAAAATCTTCAAGGAAGATGTTAGCTAGCACTGGGGCCAAAGGGTTGCCCATTGCCAGGCCTTGTTTTTGTTGGTAAATGGAGTCCTGATATCTGAAGTAACCAGAATGAATGCAATGCTTTAATAAAGTGAACATTTTTTTGGATAATTTGTCCTGTAGTAATGTAAGTACCTCGTCCGTAGGAACGTTAGTAAATAAAGATATAATGTCAAAACTAGCTAGAATGTCATTATCATCGATGGGAATATCTTTAATATGAGAAACAAAGTCTGTGGTGTTTTTGATGAAAGATGAAGATTTATTGGAGAAACACTTGAGGTACTTTGCTAAATATTTTGAAAGTTTATATGTAGGTGAATCAATTCCTTCCACAATTGGATGAAGAGGGATGTTTTCTTTATGAATTTTTGGAACTCCATAGATGCGTGGCATAAGAGGATGTAGAGAGCGTAATGAGAAGCGAATATTATGAGGAAGTTCACTCGCAGTCTTTAACAAGTTGTTTGTACGGTTTTGTAATTCTCTTGTAGGATCTTCCTGAAGAATTGAATATATTGAACTATCTTCAAGTAAATGAAGCATTTTGTTGTGGTAATCTTCAGAGTTGAGGATGACCGTAGAGTTGCCTTTATCTGCAGGTAAAATAATAATGTTACTGTTCTGTTTTAGATTTTTTAGGGCTTTTCTTTCAGCCACTGAAATATTATCTGTTGGAGGTTTGGCATTATTTATAATGAAAATCGATTCAATACGAAGAAGTTTCGCCAAATGATTAGGAATGAGTGAACTTGCTTTTTCTATTTTTGTAAGAAGAGATTCTTTAGGGATAAATTTTGGTGAGGGAATAAAATTGAGACCTTTGCTAAGAATATCCGTTTCTGCATCCGTTAACATATGAGAAGATTTGTTCACTACAACCTTTTCAAGATTAATACGGGCATCACTATGACCAGATCTGTTTTGAGTCCTTATTAGATTATTAAATTTCTTGATAAGAGTATATTTATTCTTGTTTTGTATTCGTGTGGCTTGTGCTTCACTGTTAATGATAATATATATATATATATATATATATATATATATATATATATATATATATATATATATATATATATATATATATATATATATATATATATATATATATATATATATATATATATATATATATATATATGTTAAGCGGAAGAGATTCTGAAACCTTGCTATCTAGTGCTGATTTCTTCTGGAACAAAAACGCAATCGCTGTCATCGCCATGCTGTCAGTATTATCATAATGCCAAGTGAGATGATATTCGGGTTCTCGGTTTTTTTTGTTCGGTTATACCTTTCAGATTTCTAATCCAAACAATTGCAGAACACACTCATCAATGAAGCAATTCTTTAATTACTACGCCTTGGTAATTTAAGAAGTGTGTCTAGACTAGGATCTTGCGTATAGTAATTAGCATTCATCGAAATACTCATATTCTTTTTTCATAATATTTCTTGAAAAATAAGCGTAAATTAACAACACACTCCAAAGTACATTTTAGAGGGCCAAAAGCAGGAAACTTCCATCGTGTTGAAATGTCAGTCATGCTTTTGGGACATCAACATGTTTGATAGTTTTGAGTTTACATTCTCTACTAATATCATAATACTATTAATCCCAAACGCGCTACAATGATAAATGATACCACAAAATGTTTTTAGATTGCCACTCCCATCCATTCATCTGAAACGAGTCATGTGACTTCATGGAGTTCTTGAAATAATACATAATAGTAGTGACCCCAAAAGCCATTCATTGATTGGATTGGTTTTTACTAATCAAGCAGGGTAAATTACAAAAAAGTAGACAAATCGACACATACGCATAAAAAAGAAACAATTTGAAAAATACTTCTAAAGAAGAATTCGAAATGTTTAACCATTTCGAATTTCACAGCGCTACGCCTCCCGAAGAAAGAATTCGATTCTAGGCGCCTGTTTAGAAGGAATTTTCCTAAGCCTTAAGTTGGATTTTTCTCCTGTAGGCTATAGTTTTTCATCGTGTAAACTCAATAAAATAGACAGTAGACTTCACACCATGTCTTTAGGAATTAAAATCATTCAGAGAATGATTTTAATTCCTAAAGTTCACTTCTTAACGGGAATAAAAGGCATTATTAGCGGATTTACTTTATTGAAAATTTCAGTCATCATACAACATATCCTTCGCTAGTACTTTCTGAAAACTAAATAAATATATAAATCATACTGGTTTAGCATGGTTCCGAAAAGAAAGAAAGTTAAATTTCGTATTAAATAAATCTGGTATGAAGAAGAATCAATGAAAAGTGTTTTTGTTTCTACTAGTTTTAATTCTATATTCTCATACAATTTTCATTTTTTTTATGTTCCTTCGTATTAATAATTACATACTGAAATCTAGTTTGTGCCTGCATCCTCCCAATGAAATTAACAGAAATAATCTTTAAAACAGGTTAATACACAACCGCATACATGTATGTAAACACGTTAAGCAATAAGGTGGGTTAAATCCGACTTAAGTAAACTGCGAGTTATGTAAAGTTTAGGAGCGTAACTCTGACGTAAGTCGGGGACGGCCTCTTTTTAAAAATAGAGGGTTTTTTATTCTTTCTCTCTCTTTATCTTCTCCTTCTTTGAATGTTTGTGTATCATCTCACTCAAAAAAAAAAAGAAACAGGCCATTAGTCGTTATCAGTAGTATTAGTATCCTCAATGAGCTGTGGGTTAGACAATATCGATCCCAAGACTTGCTCTTCGACCAAACGCAAATGTTTCCAAGTCACTCCAGGCGTCTATTAAGCGAAATGATTGTGGTCTCGCACTGGGCAATGAAATTCATCTACCACCCACACATTCAAAAACATCCATACCCTTAGTGGGATTCTAACATGCACTCTGTTGGGTCTAAACAACAGTTGAAAATGATTTAGGGTGCTTGGAGGATAGTACGGGTTATTCGGAAGTATACTGAATACGTGGATGGAAGGAAGCCAGCTGAAGTTGTGAGCACTGAAATACCCAATGAATACGACTTAAATGTGTGAGTATATAGACTTCCGAAAATCAATCTTCGGAGATAAATAATTAGCAATAGAATATTTATTAGAACTTTGAAAGCAATAAGGACAACCAGTGGTGCACTCAGGAATTAATCTTGGAGGGAGCTGAGCACTCAAGATTTAATCTTGGGGCGGGGGGGAGTTAAGTAGACAATTTGAGAATACACACTGTGCATTGCATACGAGCTATGACTGAGAATCTGCAGTGATCGCCAATACATGATACCCGTGATCTCTTCTGGCTAGGCTCGGGCAAACGAAGTAGCGCCGCCCGAGCACTACTTCTTTCGCTTGCGTTCACAGCGGCCAGGATTCCCGAAAACTACAGGGTATTCCCACCTTATGACCGCTAATTCATAAGTAGCATAGAAATAGAAGACGCGACACAACATAAATTAAAAAAAAAAAAGAATTTTAATTAGGAAAAGATTTTTGGAAATTTTTCTAGTGATTTTTCCTTTTTCTTTTGGGGGGAACCAGGGCCCCTCGGCCCGCTCCCTGGGTGCGCCAATGAGGACAACAAATGGATTCAACAAATTGTCGCAGTGCAAAGTTTAACCAGAATTGCGAATGCACATGTACTGCAGTTTTTTAGAAAGAAATCATATAAAGTGTAGTCTGGACAGTTCAGATAGGTGTTCGTGCAGTTAGTCTAGTGGCTTTGCGCTTCGCCACCATATGCCTGGGGAAGGAGTGTCCTAGGTTCGATTCCTGTCGATGACGCGAGGAGCTTAAGGATCTTCCTCAGCCATAGCCAAGTTAGCCGGTCTTGGACGTGGACAGCAGGGTTTTTCCGCCAGTTTATCTGGGGTTTTTTCATCACGCAAGCAGACAAACCGGCCTCGTGAACACACACACGGAATACTGACTCAGCCGTAGGCCTGATTCGTCAGCTTGTGCCGGTTCCGGAGCCTGGATAAATTTTTTGGGGAATAGATGGTGCCATATCCCTCTGTAAAAAGGGGACTCACGGCTACTGTACCATCACACGGTAAGGAAGTTCAGATAAGTAATAGTTACTCTGGCTTCACATTACATTACAGATTCCATGAAAAATTACATGTTCAATTTAGATGCTATATGAGAGTGGTAGAGCAATAAGTCCATAAATATTGAAGTAAATGTGAACATGATTTTATTTGATTTGGTGTATTTTTGTTTTTTTCAATGATTTTTTGAATTGTATTTTACATCAAGGAAAGCAGAAACGATGTTAATTATAGATTACAAAGAAAAAGTAGTGAATGTAGTAAATTTCAAAAAAAGCAATGCAAGGAGAAAGAAATGGCAAAAACGTCAGAAGGTGGGAAAATATAGCACTTCATGGTCAATATTTGAAAGATATTGAATGGAAAGTTTACACTCGTTTAACTTAGCAATGGCTTCAGCAGGGTAGCATCAAAAAAGAGACATAACGTCTATTACTTGCTGCTCAAGAACAATCATTACAAACGAATGAAATAAAGGCGAAGAGTGAAGAGATTTGTAAAAAAAATATCGATTGTGCAGAGATAAAGAAGAGACAGTAGACCATCAAATATTTTTGCAGCAAGATTGCCCACACAGGCTATAAACAAAGGACTGAACGGATAGCCAAAGCTCTACACTGGAACTTGTGTGACAACTATTTTTGTCTAGAATTGCGAAATCGCTTGGGGATACACAGTTGAAAAAATTCTTGAAAATAAAAATGATAAAATTATGGGACTAACACTCAGAAAGACAGATCTTGAACATAATAAGTCAGATATCACTGCGGTCAAACAACGTGCGCTTTATTCATGTGGCAATACTAGAGGATAGTAGTGTAGAAGAAAAGCGCACGAAAAACTACCGAAGTACAGGGATCTGGAGATTGAACTTCAACGACTTTGGAGCAAGAAGCAACAACACTTCCAATTGTTATAGGTGCGCTAGGAGTAAGACTAAGAGCGTTTATGAAACAAATATTTAAGATAACATTATTATTGCCTTTGTTAGCTTTAAGTATGATGATGTCTTTATTATTCTTTAATTTGAGTAGTGTTCTTCTTTCCATTTGGTTAGAGTTGGTGTTAGGAGATCTTGACGGAGCGGAGAGGATGCTGCTTTTTAATCGTAAGTCATTAGATATTGGGTAACAATGAGATGGGTTTTTGTAAGTTGCAGATGAACAACTATATATAGTTGCAGATGAAATCGAATCCTTTTTTGAGAATTGAGATCTCAGGTTTTGTTGCAATGTGTTTAGAGAGGCTCACTATAACTTGATTATCTGGTAGAGACGGTTTAGAGTTAATGTAATTATCATATAGCAAGTTGAATTTATCAAATTGCGTCTTTTTGCTGTAACTGAAAGTTTTGGCATAACTGTTGCTAATCATATTGTCTAAAAGTTTCCAGATATCTACGTCAAAGTTATTAGAGATATCTGTGAACAAATCATAGCACTGAGAGGCTATCTGGCTGAGCAAGGTTCTCGTATGGCTAATTCTTTCTCGGAGAAGGGCAAATGAAGTTTGGTGGTAAATGATATTAGTCAATATTATTATTATTAATAGTAAATAATTAGTCACATCTCTGTTTATAAACATTCCAGTTGTGGAAGTCATCAACATCTTAGGCAACTTATTCCCAAGAAACATCACTACTTGGTTCAATCATTGTTTAACTTCGAACTATTTCGTTTGGCAAAAAACAGTCTACATACAACTTAGCCATGGGTAGGCCCCTCTCTCCTTCTTGTGCTGACTTATTTATGGAAGACCTAGAGGATAAAATTTTATCTTAAATTACACCAAAACCGAAAACTTGGTACAGATAGGTATATGACATCTTTATCATTTGGAATCATACAAAAGAAGAACTAATGGATTATATCAACCAAATCAATAGTTTCCACCATACCATCAAATTCACATTAGAAATTGAAAAAGATGAAAAATTTCCATTCCTAGACATCCTAATAAAGAAACAAACCAATAAGAGTATCAACCTGTCTGTGTATAGAAAACTTACGAATACTGGACGTTACCTCCATTTCAACTCGTCACATTATATATCCCAGAAACTTAGCATTATCCATACGCTTAAGAAAAGAGCTATACAGTACACCACAGACTAGAATGACTTACAAAAAAAGAATTAACTACAATATCCAGAGAGCTATCCTTAAATGGTTATCCTAAAAGACTCCGCAACAAGATTTTCTTTTCGGATATACCCAAAGACAACGTGATGACACCCAATACATCAGTACTATAACTATTCCATTTGTCAGCAACATTTCCAAAAAATTGGCTATCCTTCTAAAACCACACAATATTAGCGTAGCATTCAAGCCAGTCAATACTATTCGGAAATTTTTAAGATCACCGAAAGACCATCATCCTTTCTATAAGTACTCTGGAGTATATAATAAACCTTGCTCATGTGGTGTTAGTTACGTTGGTCAGACCTCTAGATTAACGTAACAAACGTCGAAACGAGACAGAAGGAGCACATAGGCTATGTTAGAAACAACAGACAAGATATTTCAGGCCCTTTCTTCCCACTTTTCCTCTACCAACCATCTTATTGAGTGGGATAAGAGTCATACGCGTTATATAGAAGAAAACTACCATTCCAGAACCTTCAAGGAGGTTGTTATGGTCGCCCGTTCAACAGGAAACCTAAATTAGAATCAAGGTCTAATCCTACCGGAAATTTGGAAAACTTTAATTAGATCACTAAACAAACATCAAAGAAATGAACTTTCACGCCAATTAGATTATGTTTCGTAACAAAAAAAATCATGTTCACGAGGCACGCGCATTGTCTCGCACAATACTAATTTTGTATGAATTAGAACTGTCAGTTAAAACCTAGTCCGTTACCTTCATATCGCTTACCAATTGTATTCCTGAAGATGCCGATAGCAAAAATCAATGAAACTAGTAGGACGAAAAATTAAACTCACTTGACTAACGTTCGTAAAAAGTGTTATAGTTTATTATACAAGTAGTCAAGAAAAGACAGTTACACAGAATGTGTTACTGTCTGAAATGTTTTCAGGAGAAAAAACACATTTGCTTGTTCAATAGATCGACTAACTTGGGAACCAGTCAAAGAAAGGCTTAGAAAAGTTCCTCCACTCAGTGACTTCACTTGAACAACTTGAGTCTATCTGTGGGCGGCCTAGCGTAGAGGATCGAAATGCTGCTTCCACTGAACTAGACAGGCACTTTGAAGAAAGTCAAGAGTGTCTGTCCTCCTTTTATAAGCAGAGCAAACTCTGTTTTTTTTTTTTGAAAATTTCTTCCATTTTTGGCTAGAAATGAACTCCTTTTTGATGACAAAGGTAGAGGACGGCCACTAAACTGTAGAAGAACGGAGGAAGCGGGTTTTTCTCTCTGAAACTCGGCTGTTTCGTCCCTTTAACTCAAGAAAATCGATCGTTCAACACAGACTACACTATTCAAGATGTTAGGCCTAAGCATCAAGAGGTTGCAGCCCTTATTTTCAGGTCTCTTGATCAGTTGCCGCTTATTATTAGTGATAGTCATGGGCCAACTATCCCTGATTGGCTACTGGTGGAGATTGAACCCACTCAGTCTCAAAAAACTCGATAGGATTAATAGACCTCGCCTACTCCCTATAAGGGAATGAAAGTGGTTGTGATTATTTTAGTATTATTAAATTCAAGAAAATATGTATGATTAAAAACTGAAAACGGTATTTTTATGCTTGAGATAGACTTCTATACTCCTTAATACAGCAGTGTGAAGCTTTAGTCTCCTCGGACTTAAATTGCAAACCTCTGATTTTTAATCTTGCAACATGAAATCATCGAATTTTGAATACATATTTAACACTAGATGTCAGTAGTTACTTGTTATAATTTTTCGATTTTATGCTTGAAAGGTACCTATTTGGGATGACAGAGATCGGTTGGCCACTAACCGTCTTCCGTGAAGTTTGGATTAAAAGTTTGCCGCCAGCCACTATTAGAATATAAAAGATGTTAGAAGATTTATATATTTTTATTTGAATTTAGTCAAACTATTGAAACTCACGTGGACTGATCACGCTTACGCAGAAGTGACGTCATGCTCAAAGTTTTCCAAAAAAAAAAAAAAATCTTCTGTTCATTTTCTGACCACCCTGTGTTATGCAACTAATCGTTAACTAGTGACCTCTGGTGTTATGTGAACTCGATTTTTGTATGGATTGTTTATGTAATTCATAACTTATTGTTTTAATAAATTATCTTTTTTACTTTTAAAAGGAAGATGCAGTGATTTTTTTAAGTCCGGTATCGTGTTTCATTCTAAGGTCTTTGAACAATCGTATTCCTAAATGATGCAACTAAATTGTATACTCAAGTCTTGTCATTCGCCGGGTTTGTTAGTTATTCTAGAAGTATGAGTTGAGTCGTGATTGCACATGTATTTTGTCTTTTAACGGGATCAGAAGGTAAGAAGAAAATTTAATACCCAGATTAATTGTTTTATTGAATTGACTAATGTTCGTAATAATGCGGAGAATTAAAAATACGATTTTATTTATTTTTAATTATAATATTTATCATTGTATACTTTAATAGGTATTCGTACAGATATATTTAGTTATGTTCTGATAAATGAATAAGCTGTTTGGTTTCAAATTTTGCCATGATAAATATAGTTATGAATTATATATTTCATCTTTTATCTTTTTTTTTTAATCTAATGAATGTATGAATTAATTGGCTCTTGTCAGAATTTGAGAATCTATATGGGCACTTTCTAATGAGGTATTAGCAGGACTCATATGGAAGTAGCATGATTCTTCCTTTCCCAGAATAGGCACACTAGCCAGAGAACACACGCAGTTCGACAAAATACATTTGCAAGATAGTGTAGCATGCGGTGCCCCACTAGGGCATCTTCTCCTTTTACATGAATGAAGGTTTCTAGTTAATCACAGATATTACCCATAGGTTTACTGATGACAGACTTCATTTCTCCTTTTTTTTTTTTTTTTTTAAGATCTTGTAGTGCCCAAACTCTCAATGCTTCAAGATCTTTTGTACCAATGTCGTAAACACAAATATGTTTGCCATTTTCCAGAAGAGTTTCCAGTGAGTCAACTTTGTAAACCTCCATGCTACCATCCCTTGTAAGCTTGTGTACTGCCAAAACACAGTCCTGTCTTATTTCTGTCTTTCCTATTTTTAATAATATTCAGATCTCTAGTTATGATCAGACACCTGAGGCCCTTCAAGCATAAACAGTCTCCTCAGCTTTTAGAAAGCATTGTCTCCATTTATATTCAAGTTATTTCTCAGTTCTACAACTGCTAACACTATGGCAACTCCTCTACATTTACCGAGCCTGTTGAAAGTCTGATAAGATTTATGTATACTTACAAGTATGATGAAGAAAATTTTTGGGAAGAACAAGGCTGGTTCAGTTTGTTTTCATGACAAATTTCTACTTATATTTTCAGATGAACATTTAATGTGCAGGATAGATTTGTTG
This sequence comes from Typopeltis vanoorti, assembly GCF_054136105.1. Lineage (NCBI taxonomy): Eukaryota > Metazoa > Arthropoda > Arachnida > Uropygi > Thelyphonidae > Typopeltis > Typopeltis vanoorti. Next base: position 17,811,912 of record NC_143574.1, on the reverse strand, counting down.
AAATCATTTTTGTTTTGGTGTGTTATCTTTTTGTCCAATATGTTTCCAGTTATCTTTTTTATTATATCTGTTTTTAGCAAAGGTGGTTCTAATCCATTGCAGTATTTTTTTTTAGATCATTATTATTATTATGTAATATCTCCAGAGAGTCCAAAGACTCATCGAGGGAGGGCACTTACTCTACAACTCTCCATCTCCACCACTCCACCAACTGCCTTCATCATCTACACCAACGTCTACCGCCCACCATCACTAGTATTTCCACAGACAATCGCAAACATCCATGCCCACAGCGGGATTCGAACCCACAGCCTTTTGGCTGGAGAGCAGATACGCTAACCATGCGGCCAACCAGGCTGAGTGGTTAGCGTAGGAAAATTGCTGATAGGAAGTTAGTGATTTACTAATTTTATCAGGTTGTACTATCATAGTGTCTCCTATATACATCTTGTGAAGATGTATTTGATGAAGAGTGATGATGACCAAAAGATTAAAACCTTCCTAAATAAGCTGCTGCTGGAAGAGGGTATTCTGGTTAATAGATGACAACTCCTGTTATCATTCGAACAAATTGTTATTGCTCCCTTTTTGAGGGTATTTATTATTCCTAATTTTTGTTTTGGGTGGTGGTAGGTGTCTATATGTACAAACTGTATTCAAGTTGTTAGGGTGGAATGAAATATAGGAAATAGCTAGGTAAAATCAGGTGAAAGACAAGGATGCACACTCTCCACTGTTATTTCTCATCTGTATGGATCACATTAAGAAATAAAAATGGCATTAGACCTGATATCGAAATTGGAGATAGTCAGCTTAGTTCTTTACTTTATGCAGATGATCTTATAATCTTAAATAAAATTCAATAGAAGTCTGCAGGATTCCTTAACTAAATTGAAAAACTGCTGTAATAAATGTTGTACAAACATCAGCAATAAAAAGACTATGAAAATAGGCAGGAACATTTAAAAATAGCTGCATCATCAGCATCCTGATGATGGCAAATTAAATACTGAAAAAGACAACAAATAAGCAAAGCTGGTATGTAGGTAGTTAACTGAATAAATTTATGTGGAATGAGAGAGAGAAATTAATCAGTATACTAATTTGTTTCTGTACAAGAGTATTTAAACTATATCCTATTTAATCTCATATCCATAGTTTTAACTTATGGATATGAGATTTGGGTTAGAAATAAAACATTCAGTTGACAACTGGTGACCACAAACATGCGAGTTCTGAGACAATTAGTGATATAATCAAGATGGCTTCTGTGGCAGAATCATATTAAAAATGAAGCTATTTTATGAAGGAACTTGACATTGTTAGCATTCAGAGATGTGAGACCAGAGCTAATCTTGAGTAGTAACGGTCATTTAAGCAGAATGGGAGAGGAAAAAAGTGTTTGATGACAAGAAAAAGACCTAATGGTAGACCAAGCTAAACCTTGTTGAAATTAGAAGTGTCTTAGAAGACTGAAATATAATATTTGACAGTACTGGAAATCTAACAGATAAGACAGCAAAGGTTGGCTGATTGGTAGAGCCTCTGCTACTAATGGCTCACGTAAAAAGTTAAGCAAGTTTGAGCGCGGTTAGTAGTTGGAAGGAGGTCAATCGTTCGATGCTGTTTACACACTCTCCCTCGATGAGTCTTTGGACTCCCTGGAGGTGTCAAATAACAATAATAATAAAAGACTAATTTGAAGGAAAATTGCTGATAGGAAGTTAGTGATTTACTAATCTTATCAGGTTGTACTATCATAGTGTCTCCTATATTCATCTTGTGAAGATGTATTTGATGAAGATTGATGATGACCAAAAGACTAAAAACCTTCCTAAATAAGCTGCTGCTGGAAGAGGGTATTCTGGTTAATAGATGACGACTCCTGTTTTGCAGTCTTGCTCCACTCAATTTCTCATAGATGTATTTCTGCCTTATGCCTGATCTGTGATTCTGTTTTAATTTGCACTACTCCACTAAACTGGCTATCATCATTCTTACACTTTCCCTTGTCTGTGAAAATATGAGTAGCTGCTGGCTAATATCCATTTACTGTCAACCAATGAATGGATTGTGGAACCAGTTTCTTCCTCTAAATTAAAGATACCAAGAAATTATATACTTGGTTTAATCCTTTATCCAAGTGTAAGCAAACAAGTTTGCACCTGAACTATTTTCAGGACTGGGGCAACTTGTGTATAGAAGCTTATGACTTCACATCACTTGCCTTAGTATCCCTATAATGCAAAGCACATATCCTTAAGGGAAAGTGTAAGAATGCTGATAGCCAGTTTAGTGGAGTAGGAAAACAGGCAGGATAGATAGCGAATATCAGAATTTTGGAACACAAGGACTACATCCATTTTCACAAATACAGCCATTCTGGTCTTGCAGACCATGTTCTGGATACATGCCACAGAATATGATGGAAGAAAGCTACAGTAATACACTGCAGCAAATACAGATTTGAACGACTATTTATGGAATCAGCCTCAGCCCTAAGAAACTCTCCAAACCTCAACAAATTTGGTTGTATGAGACTGCCTCAAATTTTGGAGGCTTACCATCAGGACTTTTAGGAGAACAATAGCCTCGTCACTTCATTTTCAGTTACTGTGTTGTAGTGCCTACGTGCACATGCCTTTTTGTAAGTTCCTTTTGAAGATGGCAACATGACACTGCCGAAATATCGGAAATATTTATTAAAGTGTAATTTAATTTATATTCTTATCTATGTTGTCAATTCCTTAAGTGATTTAGTAATGCATAACCAACGTATAAGCCTATCTTATAGTATAACCATGTGGAAAAATTTCCAACAGTTTCTTCCTCTTCTTTCATTCCACCAGCCTTTGTTTTTCCTTGCATTATTCTTTCCCAAAGACTCCAGCATTCAGCTGTTCAAGAAACTTATCAACTGGGTTCCACTTTCTCTCCAATCACTTACCCACATATGGCACTGAAGTATGAGTTTTGTAATCTCTTGTTTAGGGTTGAAAACCTTTACCATACATGTTGATATCATTCATTTCTGTTGTTGTGATTACATCAAGATTATACAATATCTTTTGGGTAGTGGAGTTTTTTCCATCTCAGAAACTGGTGTTTTCTTCTTGCAAAACAGGGATACCTCACTTGTGTAGTAAATAGACAAAAAATTTGTAGGAATGATTGTGTTGCATAGAGCAACTTTGAATGATGCTTTCTAGTACTTCATAAAGTTACCGTATAACTATTTCTCTCCTTAGTATCGTATAATTTCTTCTCAGGTGTATACACTGACAAAGTGGTTCAAAAATTCAGCTGCTGCTTCTATAGCAGTTCACCTTTTTTTTTTTTTTCCATGTACGTAGCAGAAAAGTTATTCTGCCAAAACTGAAGTTATTCTTTTATGATTACACCCTCTTTTATTTGTACAAAAGAACTCTCTGGGATTTGTTTAGCCTGCTTAACCGGTTTCTGCTCATAATCTAATTTCACCTTCGTTACCAAGGTTTTTTTTGTACGTCCAACTTCAGAAGTGATGTCACACCATAATTGAAATGCCACCATGCATAAGACTAGGAATGAATGTGCCACCATGCAGAAGAAATAATTCTGCAGTAAATTTGGAAAACATTTTGTTTTCCAAAATATGGAAGTTCAAAGGAAACAAGCCAAGTAAAATCCAGGAAAAAATGCCACATATTACACATATAAAGAAATAATAAAAACAACACATCATTAAAATATATACACAACAAAAGTAATAATGATAATTATTAATAGTTTCTTTCTTCCTATTTGTTACAAGTACGAATGTTTTTTCTTTCTTGTTCCTCTCATACATGAGCAGTACCATCGACAGGGTGTAGCATAGAGGCAGCCTGCCTCACGGTGTGGCTTAATAAGGGTGCTCGTTCAGCCATATTGCTGTACATGGCATCGCTATGCTAACAATTCCTGTTAGCGTAGCAAGTGTGGAAATAAGTTTTTCCAAGCTTAAACTGATTAAAAATTATTTGCGAACAGCAATGACCGAAGAAAGATTGGTTGTTCTAGCAACTATATCGATAGAGGCGGACACAGTTTATAATTTAAATTTAGAAGAGCTTATAAACAGTTTTATTGCTCGATATCCCCGTAGAGCAAACATTTAATTAATATTATTATGTAATCGTTTTGCATTAATGTTTCTCTTGTAATAAAAACAAAATAGTAATTGGAGATTTTCTTATACTTTTGTCTTATAATCCATCAGGGGCGATATTTAATTGTTTGCCTCAGGCCTCAATCTAATCTGGCAACGACCCTGTACACAAGAATACAACTGTTGTCATTCTACTATCGTTTCTTTAGGATATACCTTAAAAGTAACTGTGCCTATGTAAATAACTAATTTTCTTCCTTTTAAACTCTTTTTTTTCTATAGCACAATCACTAAAAACCTCTCAATGAAATGAAATCTACCATGCTTTTATTTGTTTATAACAGTTCCACCTTCGTTATTTGTAATCTATGAACTGTTAGTTTTGCCCAGAATATAATAAATGCTATATACTGTCTTTTCCTTCTTCAAACAGTGATCAGCTATTCACTAACTTTCAATAATTATATGATATTCGTCTATTTTTTCTTGCAGCAAAGAAATTAAAAGTTCTCTAAATTTATTTCCACCTATGCTTGACATTGTTTATCTTATACAAAGTCACTTCATCGTTATCCTGGTGAAAACTAATAAGTTATATTGCATACTGTATATTCTTCTGTTACAGTGACTGTTAACTTAAATACAGCCATTGATGAAGATTTTAGTATTTCTTCACTTTTAGTAGTGAAACTTAACATCCAATTTATGTAAATATGCAATATGCAATTTCCCTTGATGTGGAAATATCAGCTGTTATTTCTTCCAAATTACATTGAATACCAAATTACTGTACTATGATGAGTATAAAGCAGAGCAGAAGCATTTTGGCTTATACAAATGTTTGTCCACTAAAATTGACACTCGTTTTACAACCACAAAACTAATCAAAGAAAAGAAAACACTGTACAACTCGCTTCACTCGCTTCAAATGAACCCAAAACACTAAATCTGGCAAGGTACCAAAGATAGTGAAATGAACAGATCACCACTCGAACACCAACAAAAAACACCTGAAAACATGGGGGGGGGGAATCAGAAATGCAGCCAACAAGTACCAAACATCTGTCTCTAGCCTGCAGCCCTTGGAGATTAACGTATACCCACTCACCAGCTATGCTCCCACTCAGAAAACATTCACCACCCAGTGGGCACATTCCTGGAAGTGATATCACAGGGGAAATTGACATGCCACCACCCACCCATTTCCACCTGAAAACACCTGCCCACCACATCACATCCATTCATCTTCTCCAGCTCAAAAACACCTTCATCCTCTGTGCTGTGTCCCACCTCAAAAACATCCCACCCACCAAAAAAAAAAAAAAAAACATCTCGCCTGCCACCTCCAAAACACACGCACCTCCCCTCCCACCTTATAAAACTATGCATCCTGTCTGCCTTTCATGATACACACTAAAATACATACAGTTCCTCCACAAAATGCCAACAGACACATCCTCCTCATGCTACATTCATCATAAAAAAATTAACTGCAATTCCTAATGCAACATGAACATACGTAAAGTAAAAAAAACAATAATCAGAAACGAGAGCATAATACAAAGAATTGTATAACCAAGTAGTTAAAGAAACTCCATTAAAGATGCACTCCTGAAGCAAGAACATCTGGTTTCAGTTTTCTTTGACGTGGAAAAACTTACAAGCCCTCTATAACATAGGTCTTAGCAGACATCTTTCTGTGTTTATTAAAAATTCTGTCCAGGCAAACTTTCCAATTCAGAGTGGGAAGTATGCTATCATGGCCATATCATCAAGAATAGGGTGCTCCCCAAGGCTCTGTTGTAAGTTTGACACTTTTTTGCTAGAGTTAGATCAATCGCTGAACAGCTTCCTCCCAATGTAGACAATGCTCTATATGTTGATGACTTCACGATTTACTGTCACTCTCATAACATGAGGGTAATTGAAAGATAACATCAGCAAGCAATCAATCATGTTTCTCTATGGGCTCTTAGTAATGGGTTCAGGTTTTCAACAGAAAAAAGTGTGTGTACACTTATGCCAAAAACGCACTTTTCACCCAGATACTGAATTAAGAATGGGATGAACTGTTATTCTATAGTAACAGAAGCTAAGTTCTTGGGACTCATCTTTGACAGAAAACTTACATTCCTCTTCCTTGCACACATTCGTCAATGAAGAGAAAAGTACAAGAGAGCATTGAATCTCCTTCGCACTCTTTCCTGTATTGAATGGGATGCAGATCGGTCTTCATCTCTTCGTGTTTATCGTGTGCTTATACGTTCAAAGCTGGATTATGGGTCTCAAGTCTGTGGTTTTGTGAGGCAGAATAACCTGTGATGGTTGGATCCCATCCATCAGACTATATGGATAACTACTGGTGCCTTTCGCACATCACTCACTCAAAATCTTTATGTAACTGGCTCTATCACCTAGATGGAAACAATTGTTTCTTAATTATGCTCCAAAGTTAGTTTCTTCCAGATCATCCTAAATGGACTAGTCACTTTTCTCTGCATTAGTAAGCTCAATATCACATATGTCAGACTGCCATATGTCCTTTTGGTATGTATGTTAAAGAGATTATGCAAGCTGTTGACAATATTGCCTACGCCAAACATAACAGCATTCCTCTATGGTATGTTTGCAATCCATCCTGCTATATCTCACTTAGTCAGCTACAGAAGTCTCATATTCCATTATCTATCTACCTGCAATTGTTTAATGCACACAAGCCTGCTCTGATTTCTTGCCCATTTATACTGATACTCAAGAACCGACACCTGTGTTGGTTGTACTGCTATGTTATACAGCAGAGTTGCATGCCATTCAGCTTGCACTTGTGCATAGAAAAGGACACCACTACCAAAAGTGTGAAATTTATACGCACACTATGAGCTCTTTACAGGCTATCTCCTCTCCTATGTACAATCCACATCCAGTTCTGTATGTGGTGTTACACTTGTACAAAATGAAGACCCTTAATTTTGATGTTTGGTTGTGCTGGATTCCTGGCCACATTGGAATTAAGGGAAATGAGACTGCAACTGCAGGATAAGCTCAAACTTTCTCCACATATTGTTTGACAGTACCATATACAGACACTTTATAAGATCAAATCTAATTACTCAATGGCAGGAAGCATTAACAAATTACGTGACATTAAGCCTGAAATTAGGCATCGGCATTCTAATCAACGTAGAAAGAGAACTGTGTGCGAAAATGTGATACTCATCTTGTTATTTGTCATATTCTGGTGGAGGGCTGGCACTTTATACAAGAGAGAAATGAAATTTTTACCTATGTAGCCAAGTCTTATATACTTAGACAGATGTTATCACTCAGAGAGAGAGATTGCATGATGTATTTAACCTTTTCCAAATAATTAATTTGTACAAACACATTTGGCTGTAATTTTATTTATATGTAGATTTCATTGCTTAATTCTTGTACATACATATTATATGTATTTATCTTTGACTATTTATGTACTGTTGTAGCCTTTGACCTTGTGTATTGCTGTGACCTTTATCTGTAATTTTGTTTATATGTAGATACTGCATTAAACTTAATTTTTGTGCATATTATTATTATTACGACACCTCCAGGGAGTCCAAGGACTCATCACGGGAGGGCATTCTACTTTATTTTGCTAAATACATATCACCCTTTCCACTGCTACTTAATTCTCCTACTATCAAAACCATCTACTGCCAATCATCACCAACAGCAGTATTTTTTTGTCTATAAATTGCGTGTGCTCTGAAGGCTGATTTGTCTGTATGCAAGATGAAAAACCCCGAGTTTCTGGGAGAAAAAACCCTGTTACCTCTGTATGAGATCGGTTAACACACCTTCAATTGAAAAACCCCATATAAGGATTTTCCTCATTCCCGACGAAAACAACTATTCTTCAAATTGCGCATTGGAGGCACCTATATTGTTTACTAATTTATCTTTGACTATTTATGTATTGCTATAACCTTTGACTGTGTGTACTGCTGTAATCTTTGCTATGGTTCAGTGTGACCTTTTGCTGTTCTTGCACCATAAACCAACCAACCAAACTCAGATTGTCTACTAAGGCCAACAGTTAATTCTTTTGGTAGTCCAGCATGCAAAATTTTTTTCCAGCTTTCTATGTTCTCTCTCTAAAGATTATTCAGTCATTTTTCTTTTCATCGTTATCTCTAAACATTCTTGAATAGTTTTCTAATGATTCCATTGCAGATATTTTAATTATTTAAATTAATTAGAAGTTAATTATATAATAATTATTATTATTGGATAATAATAATAATAATTGGCAAAGGTGCCCAGGGAATAGAAGGAAGGTAAGATAGTGCCATTGCATAAGGGTGGTAACAGACTGGAAGTGTCTAATTATAGACCAGTCTGTGTGTCATCAGTAGTTGTTAAGATCTTGGAGAAAGTAGTGAGGGACCGTATACAGCACTGGGCAGATGAGGGTAATGTTATCTGTGAGAGTCAACATGGATTTGTGAAAGGGCGCTCTTGTTTTAGCAATATGCTAGCCTTTTATAATAAAGTTACAAGAACATTAGATGAGGGAAAGGCATATACTGCAATTTTCTTAGACTTAGCAAAGGCATTTGACAGGGTGCCACATGATAAGCTGATATTTAAGTTGCAACACATGGGTCTGAATGTCAGATTGGTCAACTGGATTCAGGATTGGCTGTCTGATAGGTATCAGAGAGTTGTGTATGGTGGAGCAGTTTCAAGGAGACAGAAGGTTACAAGTAGGGGTCCCACAGGGCTCAGTACTAGGACCTCTATTGTTTAACCTTTATATCAATGACATTGCAAGGGGATATTCAGTTGTTTGTGGATGATGTGAAGCTGGGAAGGATTATTAGTAATAGTGCAGATGTGGTAGCCCTGCAAGAGGATTTGAATAAGCTAGATAGATGGGCAAATGAATGGGGGTGTCAGTTTAATGCAGCAAAATGTAAGGTCTTGAGGTTTGGGAAACATCGATGGGATGCTGCATACTCCATGGGAGGAGTTATACTGGAGGAAGTTGGGGAGACGAGATTTGGGGTTGATGATTGATAGAAACCTGAAGTTTAGGGGACATATTGCAAAGGTGGTGAAGGTAACACAGAGGATTGCTGCAATTATGAGAAGGACACTGACCTGCAGAGATAAGAGGGTTATCATTCCGTTGTATAAGTCTCTGATCAGACCACGCTTGGATTATTGTTCTCAGATTTGGTCCCCAGGATTTGAAGGGGATAAATTAACTGTGGAAAAGATACAAAGACAGATGACAAAGATGGTCTCAGGACTGTACAAGGATAGTTATGAGAATCGGCTGAGGGAATATGGACTGCAGAGTTTGGCGGATAGAAGAAGGAGAGGTGATATGATTGAGACTTTTAAACTGTTGAGAGGTGGTTACAGGGTTGACACTGGGGAGTTCTTTCACTTAATTGAACAGCGGGAAGGAGTGATGACAAGAGGCCATCCCTGGAAGTTACGAAAGGAAACTGTGAGCAAGAGGGTGAGGAGTGGTTTCTTTGCATGGAGGGTGGTTGAGCCGTGGAATGCTTTGCCTGATAGAGTGGTGAGGGCGAGAATGGTCAATGAGTTTAAGGAGTGGTATGAGAGACTTTGTGTTTCTTAGGGGGAAACTCCCCTCGATGAGTCTTGACAGACTTTATGTTCTTAGGAAGGACCTCCCATGATGAGTCTTTTGACTCCGTGGAGGCCTGAATAACAATAATAATAATAATAATAACCTCCATGGAGTTAACAGACTCATCGTGGGAGGCCCACTCAACCAGCAACATATCTATCATAATGAGCTTTGAAGTTATGTATACTACCTGCACTCACAACACACTCAAGCAACTAACAACTCTACACATAAAAAATCTACTCCTCACACCCTTCTTTACTACATCTTTATTCCTCTGTTCCAGTGATGGCCTCTCGTTCTTTCCATCTTAACATCCACTCTTTTTATAATTTCTTCTGTATTAATCTGATAAAATCCCTTAACTAACTTGGAGGTCTCTATTATATTTCCTCTTTTCCTCCTATCCTCCAACCTCTGTAATCCGTATTCTCTGAAACGCTCTTCATAACTAACACTGTAGAGTCCTGATATCACTTTGGTTATTTGTCTTTGGACCCTCTCTAGTGTCTACATCACAATGAAAACTAGGTGACTAAATCTGAGCACAATTGTCCATATGTGATCTGACCAATGCCTTATATAGCAGCACCACCACCTCCTTATCCCTACGTGTCAGTGCACTTTTTATCATAGCAGCTATGCAATGTGCAGTCTTTGCAACATGTATGATGTGCCCTCGATGCTTCAGTCCACTGTCCACCATCATTCCAAGATCACGAATCTTATCCACTTCCTGAAGTACAGCTTCATTCGTACACTACCTAGACTTATATCTCTGTATCCCAAAGTGTAGCAGCTTGCATTTATTAACATTAATACTGCAACCCCAATCATTTGTCCAAGCTAAAAGCTATTCAAATCTTCCTGTAGAGAATTAACACAAGCACTACTCCTGATAATTCTACCTAACTTTAGCAAACATCGGCAAACATTTGAAGATCCCAAGTCAATCCACACGAAATATCATTAACAAACAAGTTAAACAGTAGGGGCCCAAGAGCAGAACCCTGAGGCATGCCACTAGTCACCTTCCTTTTCTGAGGCATGGCTCCATCATACACAACTTGCTGTTATCGTTCAGAGAGCCAATCTCCTATCTATTATCTATTCCTATCCTCTGCAGCTTGTACACAACTTATCATGTGGCAGTCTATCAAATGCTTTTGCAAAGGCCAAGAATATCACTGTATATGATCCTCCCTTATTCAACACATTCGTCACTTTATCATAAAACATAAGCAGATTGCTAAAACAACCTGCCCTTCACAAATCCATGCTGACTGTCAAAGAGAATCTCATGTTCATCAACCCAATCTTGTATTCTATTTCTAACCAATTTTTCTAATTGATCGCAACTGTAGATATACAGACTGGTCTATAATTGGAAACTTCTGTTTCCAATTATAGACCAGTCTGTATATCAATATTTCACGCCCCCCCCTCGAAAAAAAATCGTAATATGGACATATATTTTTATAATATTCATTGTATTTATATTCAATACAAAACATATACAGCGAATATTACATTTTTAGCATCCTACATACACATTTGACATGGCACATTATCTCATATTTTTATATAGATAGATATATTGTTATTGTACATTTGCAGTACAAGCACATGAAATGTAAAACGATTAATAATAAAGATAGAATTAAAAACATAAAAGAAGTTTAATAACAATTTAATGTGATGGATGTGTTTCAATACTGCTACACAAAAAGTCAATATCATGTCAAATATTTGAATCAGCAATTCTTAGATTTTTGCTTTGAAATGAAACTTATATGAATAAGCATATATTTACTAACATTCATTAAGTACTGAAATATGCAGGAAGCAAAATTTGTGAACCCGCACCAATGTGTGATTTTTTTCCATTAAAATATAAAAAATAACAAAAAAGAAATAATAAAAATTAAATACGTTTCTTTTAAGATAAAAAAATTACTTAGTCTTAAAACATTTTAAATTTGTTTTCATTATTTCGTGGCCCCCCTCAACAAAACCTATGGTCCCAAGGGGACCATGGCCCACAGTTTGGGAAGTGCTGATATACACTGATGAAGTGTTTGTTAAATAATTCCACTGCATCATTTGCTATGGTTACTCTGTTACCATAACTATCCACCAGCATCACCTGGCTATAATTATTTTTCCTCTTGCTTGCACATAGCAAAAAAATTCTCTTGGATTAGCTTTGACCTGACTGGCCATTCTCCTCTGATATTCTACTTTTCTTTTTTAACCATGCTTATCATTTTTCTGGCATGCACTTTATATTCTTCATGCATCTGTTTACTGAAAACTGTCTTGTACTTCTTCCATAACTTCTTTTGTAACACACTACTTGCTTGATTTTATCATTCATTCATCTCACTCCGACTCTATTTATTTGCTTAACTCTTGGTATGCAGTTATGCAGTGCCTGTGTTAGATACTGCTTTATCATTTCCCATGCACTGTCAACATCTTTTCTTTACAATTCATCAACCCACCTTATAGTTCCACATATAGCCCTTCTTGATAACAACTTTTTCCTGTTTGACTAACTTGCAAACCAATACTTCATGATCACTTTCACCAACAGGTGGCAGTGTTGATACCTCATTCACAACCACATCCTGTGAGGATATCACCAAATCTAATACTGATAAACCTTGTTGCTTCCATCACATACTGTTTTAGATAGTTATCCTGCAGAAACTTAACAAATTCTTTCCAATCCACATTCCTATAATTAAAATCTCCCATTAGGATCATCTTCCTTTTATGTGCCAACCAATTTGTCTAAACATTTTACAATCAACACTCTCCACATTCCCTGGTCTATAACAGCATCCTATTAGATATACTATTCTACTGATCTGAACTTCACACCAAACAGCTTCAAAATCTTCACATGTACTACTATTTTCCACTTCGACTTTTGAAGGACAGAATTCCTCTCCTATCATTGACAATACTCCTCCTCCTCTCTTCATCTTCCTATCCTTTTGGAAAATTGTATATCCCACCATTTCAAGTCCTGACAGTATATCATCCTCAGTCAACCAAGTTTCGTTTATGTCAATTATCTTTGGGCATACTGATTCAATGGTACAAAATCAACCCTTTTATTTCTGATACTCCATATATTAGTATACAAGCATAACATTTCTCCACTCTCTGAGGATAAATATTATCCTTTTTTACTTTTTACTCTCTCTGCTATAGTGCACGTCTCTCTTTGTTCTGACATTCTTCATTTCCCAGATCTTGACTCTGATTTTCATTTATATTCATATCGTCTATACTGTTTTGCACTGCATCACTTTGTTCTGTTATAATCACTTCCTCACCTTTGTATCAATCTTCTTCCTGTCCTTCCACAACTTGCTTCTCAAATCTCTCTCCGACTTGTAGTGGTAGTACTAATTTCGTATGAACACTGTGTACCTCTTAGTAAACAACAATTGCTCCAAATGACCAACACCCATTCAAATGCATTTCATCAGCTTTGAACCATTCTAATTTCCCTTAATTCATTTCATACATTCACAAATTGAACACACTCTGCCTGATGCAATTCAGCCATTTTGTTATTCAGTATCATTGCTTGCCTTCTCAGTTCACTACTGTCATATTTGGGCAACAAAATTTGCCCAAATATGACCACTTTCCCAATGACACTATTATCCTTCACTTCCTGCAACAATTTCAAATCCCTTTTCATGTTCTTTATGTCACTATTCAAGTCATTTGTGCCCACACTAATTCTGATGCCTGTTCCTTCATTTTATGCAAAATATCTGATATTTGTTTTATTGTACCACCTGTAAAACATGTTTTGTGCACTTTATTTTTTGCACCTTTAATAATTGAGTCGCCATATTAAGCAATCCTGTCATCCTTATATACTTGCTTCTTCTTATTAGCTTTCTTGTCATTTACATTAGTTATACTCTTCTTTAAACATTTAGTTTAAAAAAAGAGCCTGAGCTCTTCCACATCACTTCTATTATTATCATCGCAGGTACTTCCATCCATTTTCTGATTATTCCTGGAATTTTCATTTTTGGAATGTCCTAACCTTTCATTGTACTTCTCACATACTATAATATGTTCCTTTTTATTGTTCGATTTAACACTCCATATATCTTTAACATTTTTTAGATGCTTACATAAAACAATTATCACATCTTATCCATTGCGAAAAGTCCAGGGAAAAACTCGATCTCCGAGTTGAGACCTTCTGCGCTGCTGACATATGATTCTTTGCTGCCACTATTTTTATATTGTTAACTAACACTTCTACATTAATCAAGATAACAACCAAAGCGAACACTTTTAATACCACAGTACAATGATTATATCCAGTCTGGCTATCACACAAAAGCACTATTATATAAATCTACACAATATAATTTAGGGGAAAAAACACATTTTGTAATACCATTCAAACACACTGCTACCACTCATCCAGCACTAGTACCACCTTCCATAAGCAAACTGAAGGAATTCTCATGGGTAATCCATTGCCTTCTATTCTAGAAAATTATCTGGAGTATTTGGAAAAATAATTATTCTTTTCATTTAATTCTCAGCTATCATTGATTTTGCCAGTTGGAAAATTACAGATCAAGTCTTTCTTTGACCATAGACTGTTTCTTAAGAAATTAATTTCATCTGTCTCGAGATTACATTCATGCTGTAAAATAAATCGCAAGAGCATTATCTTTGTAGTTTGCTTTATATATCATTCCTCTGCATGTCATCCTCCTCAAAAATATGCCATAATCAATTAATAAGCACTCATGATTATTTCTATGGAGCATAAAAAAAAAAAGTCTTATAAACTCAAGGAGCTATACAAGCTCATCCAGAGAAGGCTTTTAAAGCATCCATGCCCACAGTGGGATTTGAACACACAACTTGTTGGAGAGGAGATATGCTATCCACTCGACCAACCAGGCCAGCTAAAATTAATTCAAAAAGTAATTGATGGTTTCATCCATAATTAATCCTCCAGATCACTTAGAAATATGAAACATTCTTATTCCTATGCGAAAAATACTTCCAAGGGTTACAGAAATCCTATTAATTTTTATGGCTATTTTGCCTATTTTCTTTTAAGAGTATCCCTTTTATGATGTCATCGGCTTTTTACACAATTTTTAGAGCATTATTGATGTTTTAAAGACATAGATACATGAAGAATATAAGGAAGGAATAATTTTGTGCATACCTTTGTAGGATGTTCTTGGTTGTCTTCTTTCGGCACATCAGCAAGCATATAGCTATAAACATTTATATACCACTGCTAAAGTATTACAGAAAGGAGGGGGGGGTGGAAATGTGGAGATAGAAAGATGGGGGAGAATTTTTTTTGGAAGTTTATTTTCCACTTGGTTAGACTATAATAAATTTAGTTTAATCCTTTACCCAAGTGTTGGCAAACAAAGCTTGTGCCTGAAGTAGTTCAGGACTGAGGCACCTCGTTGTAAAGGTGTTCCAAGCTCTCATCATGCCTTGTCTCAGTATCTCCCATAATGCAAAGCACATCTCCTTGCGGACATGTATAAAGCTATGCATTAAGGGAAGGGCCAGACCTTAATGCATAGCTTTATACATGTCTGCAAGGAGATGTGCTTTGCATTATAAGAGATATTAAGACAAGGAGTGATGAGAGCTTGGTCCACCTTTACTACGAGTTGCCTCAGTCCTGAACTACTTCAGGCGCAAGCTTTGTTTGCCTACACTTGGGTAAAGGATTAAACTAAATTTATTACGTGGGAGAATTGCAGATAAAACAAAGGTATGTGAATTTAAAACCTGGGTTTCAAGGGTGTGCTGTGAATTCTTTCGGAAGAAGGTGAAAGATGGAAATTTTTTTGGGGGAAAAGGAGGATAGAATATGATGAATCAAGATTAAGAGTGGAAGTTTCACATACCTTTGTCTTATCTGCAATTCTCCCACATCTTTTTATCTCCACATTTCCACTCTCCTTCCTTTCTATCATACTTTAGCAGTTTATTGCTATATGCCTGATGCTGCTCCAAAAGGAGACAACCAGGAACATCCTATAAAGGTATGTCCAAAATTATTCCTTCCTTATATTCTTCATGCATCTGTCTTTAAAAATATCAGTAATGCCCTAAAAATTGAGTAAAAAGCCAATGATATCATAAAAGGGGTACTCCTAAAGAAAAAATAGTCAAAATAGCCATAAAAATTAATATTAATTTAGAGGAGTAACATGGAAAATTTTCTAGAAATAATATCTATCTTACATAAATCCTTCCAGGTAACTGCCACCTATAAACTAGTCAACAAAATATGCTAATGTTCTATTCTTGTTTCTATGACAGCAATTAACTATATTTTGCCCTGTTTTCTTCTATCTTGTAAGATATTAAGTATAGCCTTGAATGCACTGTATTCCATATCTTTACCTTTTTTTTGCTGAAACTTTATCCTTTAATCCTGAAGGACTCTTTCCTTCCCAAAAATATATTACCTTTTATTCCTCTAACTAAATCATCCTTTATCAACCAAGTCTTACCTTACTAATAACAGTTTTTTGTCAAATGTAACTATCCATTACCAAAAACTCCACATCCTGATTCTTTATGCTTTTGGCATTAGTGCACATGAATTGCAATATTCCCTTATATCTTATATTCACTCACCTGCATTCCTCCTTATAGATCTAGTTTCCCCTGATTTTGCACTTTCCGTCTCTAACTGAACTTTTTCCAGGTACCTTTCCAAATTCACTCCATACTGCTATCCACTGCACATCCTGTGCATTGATTCTTTGCTCTTCTTCTCATCTTTATTCCTCCATACTTTGCAGAGGTTTACAATTGTAAGTCATGCTTTTCATTTCTTCTATTAATTCCCATATCTTCTTTCTCATTTTATACATGTCATCTTTCATATCGTTTCCATTTGCCTAAACAGTTGGGTCTTTTGCTTCTCCCTCATTGCATTCTAACATTACTAACATCCGTCTTCACATCTGGAAAACATAACTTTGTCATAATCATGAACTATACCTCTTCTTATGTAATCACCATACACTACTGTCAGTTTATTAAGCATTTCACATAATAGTTGAATTTCAATATTTTGGTTATACATACATACATCTTCAAGGCCTACCTTTCTTAATTGGGTTGTGGGGGCAACAGCTGCAAGAGGAACTTCTAATGGTCACGATCCTCTGCCACCAAGCTCAGGTATTCTGGTGGGATTCCCAAACGTGTCCACCCGAGGTTTTGGATATAATCTATCCAGCGAGTCCTTGGCCTTCCACGTGGCCTCCCACCCTCTGGCTTGGCAAAGAGGGCCTGCTGAGGGAGCCTCTTTTGTGGCATTCTGACAAGGTACCTGTACTAAAGTAACTGTGATCTCTCAACACAGAGAAGCAACGGTTGAGTATTGAGGGTTTCCCGAATTGCAGAGCTTCTGACTCTGTCGAGTCTTGTCAGTCCCGCAACCCCTCGAAGGAACCTCATTTCAGCCACTTGGATTCGTGTCTGCATTCTCTCGGTCATTATCCAACTCTCATGACCATAGGTGAGGATTGGGACATACTGTATTGAAGACAGCCAGCTTTGCCTTCTGGCTTAACTCCCGCTTCAATACTATCGAATGGCCAAGCTCCCACAATATTGAGCTTGCTAAGCCAATTCGAGTATCTAGCTCTATGTCCCATTTTCCATCATTCGTGAATATGGACCCAAGGTATTTAAACTTCTCCACCTGCCTCATTGGGACTCCACTTACATGTAGAGTGCACTGGGATGGTTGTCTTGAGACCATAAATGTTTCAGTTTTGGCTACACTGATCTTCATTCTGGCATCTGCACAAACAGCTACAAACCTATCCAGGATCCGCTGGAGGTCATCTATGGAAGAGCTAAGCAGAACTAGGTCATCTGCAAAAAGCAAATGTCCAATGCTACATCTTCCAATTCTGACATACTCACTGCCTCGGCTGTGCCTATCAATCCAGTCCATAAATATTATGAAAAGGAGGGGGTGACAGAACACACCCTTGGCGGAGGCCGACAGAGACTGTGAAAGGTTCAGACTTTGTGCTGTTTACCCTGACACAAAACTCTGGGCATTCGTACATGGACTTGATGGCAGCTAATAGTTGGCCATCCACTCCATACTCCTATACTACTTGCCAAAGCTTATCCCGAGGAACCCGGTCATATGCCTTCTCCAAGTCCACAAAACGTGTAGACATTCTTGGCATATTCCCAAGATTTCTCAAAGACTTGACTTAAAGTGAAGATTTGGTCAGTTGTGCTTCTACCAGGACGAAAGCCACATTGTTCTTCCTGGAACTTTGACTGAACTATGCTCCTGCACCGTCAGTTATAATAGTTGAATTTCAATATTTTGGTTATAAATAAAAAAAAATAATTTTTTAATTTTTTTTCTTTCAGAAATCACTAAGATGATCTATAGGCTGTGCCCATACCCAACAACATGGCAGTTACTGTTGAAGCCATACTACTACCACAGAAATGCCTCACATGCTTTATTATGGAAGAAAATCTTTATCTCTACTAATTGTATTATTCCAACACATGATGGTCATATACTTTCATCTGCATTTTATTTTCAAAAACATTCACATATATATATGTTACATCCTTCATGCTCTTCACAAAAGAGGTGTAAAATACATACTGGAATTGTTCTTTTTGAAAAGGAGCCATCAAAAGTTGAACAAACAGTTAAAGCCTTGAAAGAAGAAGTTGAGAAATCAAAACAGGAGCAAGATCTTCACATGCCAGTCCAAATATCCACCCCCACACCAAAGCGGTCTTTAGGTAAAAGAATTTGGGATGAGATATTACATTATTATCATGGTTTCAAATTAATGTTTATTGACATTAAAGTATCAAGCAGACTTGTGTGGAAAGTATTGAATGCTGGAGAATTGACAAGAAGGGAACATCGACAGGTTTGTTGTCTTTAATTTTTATGTTCTATTTTTTATTATTATACTTTAAGTGTAAGAAGTTAATTTTTCCCTATGCAAAAATTATACACTTGTGGATAATCTTTTGCATTCCATTTTTTTTTACTAATTTTTGGTATTAGAATAAAATATTTAAGTAAATCTTTTAGTCAATATATTTTTTTAATGTGAATCCCACCCATGAACAGCTGTACACCTATTGCATGTTAGTATCATGAGTGGAATCTGTGTGTTAAGGCTTAAGTGCTGGGAGGACATCATCACTAGGAAAGGATTAAAAATTAATTCTGATAATTCCAATATTTCAGCTTAGTCACTGAGACATCTTCAGGGAGTGCAGTTAACACTTGTAACACACTCACAAAGATGACACGATACTTAGTGAAACATGTAGGTGACTAAAGTCTTATCTAGGTGGTGCGCCCTCTATGGGTATTTAGGCCGCCTAGGATGTAAACTGGGACCTCTGATGATTATTGTTTTATGCATCAGTATTTGTTTAGATTAGGTTGATTTCTAAGTGCCGCTGCAGATTCTAAAAATAGTCTTTCTTTTTTAAATTTAATATGGTGGAGCATGGTGTTTTTTTTTCCAGAAGATCCAGTGAATTGTGTCCAATACATGGTCTGCAAGGCTGTGATTGCAGATGTAAGATTTGTGTTCATCTAAATGGACAGTGGCTGATCTTCCTCTCTGACCAAAGTAAACACTTTTTTTAAAAAAAAGATTGTGCTTTTTTAACGGCCTGCCTGGCTATTTTTGCAATGTGTCACAGACATAGTGGATGCTGATGGCATTTCTGAAATCCTTTTGAAGAGATGGGGGAGGAACTGATTTTTTTTTTTACAAATTTGTAATCACTGTAGCCATTGGATAGGAAGGCGTTGTGTATATGGTTGAGTTCAGTTGAAAGGTTCCACTGGAATAAAGATTATAAGCTGTATTGGTTAGAGTTTTAATGATGCCATATTGTTATGAGGGTGGGGGAATTTTATGACTGTATGTGCCTGTGTGAGTGGGTTTTCTATTTACAGTGAAGGAAAAGTTACCATTCGGAAGGCATGTTACTAAGGTGTCTAGGGAGGATAAACTATTGGTATTTTCATAAATTAAAGATGCCAAGAAATTATATTCTTGGTTTAATCCTTTATTCAAGAATATAATTTCTTGGCATCTTTAATTTATAGTAGAACCAAGTGGAAAAACTTTCAATATTGTTATTTTCCTTTTCCATTTTAAACTGGATATTTGGATGTAGACTATTGAGGTGACTGAGGAAGGAGTCTAATGTGTCTAGGCCATGAGGTCAAATGGAGAACACATCTACATATAGAAGGTTTGAGAAGGGCTGAGTCTAAGGCTTGTTTTTCAAAATTTTCCATGTAAAAATTGACAAGGGGGGGGGGATGAGAGGAGTGAACCCATAGCTGTTCCACTCTATCTTTTTGTAAATTTTGTTCTTCCAAAAAAAAAAAAAAATAATAACCAGAATTGAAAGAGAACTAAGATCCTGTCCTGTCAGGTGTCTTCTCCCTCTGGGAGATTGACTACCATTTGTCTCCACCATGTCCTATTCTGTGCCTCTCTGCTGCATTCCTCATATGAAAGATAGGTCCAGTCTTCTATATTCTTTTGTTGACAGAAATGATTACCCTAGTTTTGCAACACCCACAATCTGTGCTGCTAAGGGTTGGAGGGTTTCATGCTACAAAGCACACAATTATACAGAAATAATCTGTAGAATACTTGGCTGGCAAAGTATTCTACTCTTTTAAAGCAAAGTATTTCTCTGCTTTCTAACTAGCTGGCCATGAGTTCAGATCCTATTGTGGTTATTTGTGAAAATGCCTTTAGGCAAGAGATGAATTTCATTGTCCAGTGCGAGACCACTGCTATGCTTATTTGAGTCCTGAATGAAGTAGCTTGAAAAAAGTTCATGTTTGGTCTCTAGAGCAGGGTTTCTTGATTATTCAGCCCTTGGTCTGTCCATGGTACTTAATTGTACTACAGTAGTTTATTGCTATAGTGAGCCCCTATGTACCAGACACATAATTTGTTTTAGTGCAAGTTTTGCTATAGCGGATTTCAGGTAAAAACACTCCGTTCACATGAAACAAAAGAAATAAGAAATAAAACAATAATATGAAAGAAATTATGAATTGAAGATAGAAACCATCCTTATAAGGAACAATTTAAAATAAATCAGACTTGCAGAAGAACTAGCAAAGTACCACATAAACATAATTGGTATTACTGAGGTAAAGAAGACAAAAACAGGATTTTACTAAACAATAAGTATAGGATATTATATTCAAGCAATAGTGATCAAGGAAAGGAAGGAGTGGGTATAGTATTCAACACCAGTGTAAGCAAACTTTAGAATGAGGAAATGGACAATGAAACTTATTTGTACCTATGATTCCACTGAAGGTTTAGCCAAGGAAGCAGTGGAGAAATTTTTCAAGTCAGCAGCCAACATAAAGAAAATGAAAAACGTGGTCCTTGTGGAGATCTAAACTGCAGAGTAGGAAATGAATCTCACCAGGCATATAGAAAAGTTTTGGGAAAGTTGGGAGAAAAGAGGAAGGCTAATAATAACACTATCTGCTATCCTGATAGACTAATCATTGCTAATACCATGTTCCAACATAAAGATGCACAAGTTCTTATGTAAAGAAGACACAAGAAATAAGAAAAGTCTCATTGACTATGTTATTGTTGGTAGTGATATATCTCCATGCTAGTTCAGGATACAAGACTATAAGGAATTTGAAATTGAAAGTGTTACATAGTTTTAAGTAAGATAAAAATGAATGTAACTCTGAAAAGGACAGTATGTAAGAAAGTTTGACAAAGAATTAAAGTTGAGCAGCCTTTACAGGTGAACTGTAGACTCAACTATACAAACATTATTGAAAAAAAAAAAAAAAAAAAATGAAATAGTTCAAAAACAAGAACCAGACCTTGGAGTATCATTGACAAATGGCAAACTGAGGAAAACATTAATTGATTGATTATTATTATTATTCAGGCCTCCATGGAGTCAAAAGACTCATCGTGGGAGGTTCTTCCTAAGAACATAAAGTCTGTCAAGACTCATCGAGGGGAAGTGCCCCCTAAGAAACACAAAGTCTATCATACCACTCCTTACATTGTAAGGAGTGGTATGTTACAATGTATGGACCGAGAACGGTCCATACATTGACCATTCTCGCTCTCACCATTCCATTAGGCAATGCATTCCACGGTTCATCCACCCTCCATGCAAAGAAACCACTCCTCATTCAGCTGGATAGAGAGGTATTTGGTCAAGTTGTCCACAAGGATAGAAAAATATCACCACAGCGGACACAACAAGTTAAAGAAGCAGGCCTGGAAAAGAAGAAAGCATACCAAAAGTTCTTGTCAGATCACAACTGGGCTGCT
Source organism: Typopeltis vanoorti (assembly GCF_054136105.1). Lineage (NCBI taxonomy): Eukaryota > Metazoa > Arthropoda > Arachnida > Uropygi > Thelyphonidae > Typopeltis > Typopeltis vanoorti. Next base: position 17,789,720 of record NC_143574.1, on the reverse strand, counting down.
TGTATATAGAGGCTGATGACTTCACATCAGTACTTCACATCACCTCTATATACAAGCAACCCAGTCTTGAAGTGATTTCATGTACAAACTTTGTTTGCTTACACTTGGATAAAGGATAAACAAGAATACAATTTCTTGGCATCTTTAATTTATAGTATAACCAAATGAAAAACATCTATCTCTAATCCAGAGCATTTTAGTAATAAAGTGTGACACCTTTTGGGTACTTGTATATGGAAATATGACTTCTGCATTACTTCAACCTTGGTATCACTTCTGGGTTTGACTCCCACTGAAGAGACCTCAGAAAGGTCAAAACCGGTCTTGGTAGCCGCCTTTCCATAATATATATTATATATCACTTCTGGGTTTGACTCCCACTGAAGAGACCTCAGAAAGGTCAAACCGGTCTTAGTAGCGGCCTTTCCATAATGTCTATAAGGATATGTGCATTGCATTATGAGATACTAAGACAATTGATGCGAAGCCATTTAGCCTCTATATACAAATAGCCCAGTCATGAATAACTTCATGCCCAAACTTTGTTTGCTTACACTTGAATAAAGGATGAAACCAAGAATATAATTTCTTGGCATCTGTAATTTATGGTAAGCAGTACTACTTTCACGCCAGATCAAGTGTCATCTAAAATCGGAGGAAAGACTAAAATGCCTCATCTATAAATGAACATAAGAGAACATTAGCCCATTGGTATCTTGTCCAATTTTTATGGATATAACGTTAACCAATGAAAACATTCTCTACTTGTTGCAGATGTCTTGCCACAGTTTGTTGAAATATCCATGTACCTGTGCTTGAATAGAGCCAACTTACAAGCTAACCTGCTGTGGTGCATCGATTATGTTTTGCTGTTATAACCAGAAATCTGTCTTCATGCTCCATGGTAGAGTGAGGGTGATCTCTTAGCAAACATCTGGAACACATTCTACTGGTTGAAATGATCCTCGATATAATGCTATATGAGATTCTAGACTGTCTGGAAATATCAATAATTCTGCGGCCTTCTTCAGGCTTTCCAAAATTATTCCCCTTGTGAAATTATCTAGATGATGTCTTTGAAACATAAGATGTCCAATTTTGCAACTTTATTCCTTCATTAAAAGAGCTTCCTTCAGAGTGCAGCCTTTTATCCTGTTGCATTCTATGTGATCCCATTGCACACAATTTGAAAATTAGAATGTGTACCCGCTTTCTACTTGAAATCATCAGTTATACAAATTGCCACAAGCTGATTTGTGGAAATTTGTTAAGCTGATAAAATTGACTTTCATTCAAGTTTTGTTGTGGTCTTCCTGACTGGCCTAGTTGGGATGTATTGCAATATCACCTGAAAGAAAATCTATGTATAGTTCTATTGAAAGAGGTGCTTAAGGGTCAAAGCTGTATTTGACTGAGAGGAGATCGCCACATAGCCTTTAAAGAAATGCAGAGAACCGACCAGGGCTTCTGACCTAATGTCCAATTCTCACCTTCTCGTGGTGCACCCGTTAGGTATCTACCTGGACTGAACAAATGAGGATGGGCTGGCAGTTTGGAATTTAGTCCACCAAATTGTATTCTTATTGGCTTAAACCACGAGTAAAATGATGGTACAACATGATAAAATTTCATTGCGGCTGGGGTGTCGCCCGATTAACAAGGACCCCGTTGTTTTCACCAGGAAACCAGGGTGAACAGCTAAAAGTCAGCTACTGGAACAAATCCTGAAACACACCCCAACTCAACATCACCAGAGTTCAAGATCGGTACTATCAACATAAGAAGCCTGTATGGCAAAGAAATGGAACTAGCAGAAGAATTGGATACGTACCAGATCGTCATAATAGAGGTGACTCAAACAAAAAAAAGACAAAAACTGGTGAGATCTTTCTAAGCAATAAATAGAAAATGTTATATTCAGGCAATAACAATCAGGGAAAAGGAGTATCTGTAGTATTCAATATTAAGTATGAAGCTAATCTTCTTGAATGTCAGGTGATATCAAGTAGAATGATATGATCAAATACCAGAATGGGAAACTGGACAATTAGACTTATTTGTGCCTATGGTCCCACAGAAGGTTGTACTAAGGCAGATGTGGAGGAATTTTTTGAGGCTTCAGAGCAGTGATTCTCAACCTTTTTTTCGTCACGGTACACTTTTAATAATTTTAAAATTTGGCGGCACACTAACAATAAGATAAATTTAAAAGAATTACTTGGTTAATTAATTCATGTACCTATAATATATTTTGTAAAAATAGCATACAATAATAATTTGCAATAAAATATAAAATGAAATTGCATTACAGAGTAAACAAAATGTTTATTTAATGATAAATTAAATATGCGAAATTTGAGCATGTTTTTTTTTGATAACTTCATTTATATTTGGACGTATAAATGATAATGCTACTCTCATTTCATGATCCAGATTTAAAAGTCTGGATCTTTTTTTCGTTTTTATATCGGTCAAAGCTGAAAATCCACACAAATAAGATGTGGAAAATTGTAATAACACACTTAAAGCTTTTTGTGATATTGTTGGATAATCGTATCTAAGATTAATCCAGAACAAATTAATTGATTCTTCTGAATGTTTTGAAATTAAATCTCAGTTATTACACACAGAAATCAGTTCTTCTTCTTTCAAAGTTAGTTCATACACCGTTGTGTCGTTTATCACAAATGGATTCCGAATCCAATCAAATTTTTTATTTCTAAATTTGGAAAGTAATGAACAATTTTTTGTCTAGTATTGTCAAATGATCAATAACTATTTTATGAATTATTTTATAACAATCTTTTGGAACTGACTCAAACTTTTCTAAACTACCTTCTTGTGCTTTATTCTTCCATAAAGTAATTTTTTTTTTGAAATCCCAACAATTTATCGGTTGAGTTTAAAATATTTTCTTTTGGTCCTTGCAAACTTGTATTTATGTATGTTATTAAAAATAACAAAAATATCAGATAAGTAAGCCAGTTGAGCATACCATATTTTGTCATCCAACAAACCAACAAAATCATTATTATCTTATAATAAAATTAGTTTAATCCTTTATCCAAGTGTGAGCAAACAAAGTTTGTGCCTGAAAGTATCTTCAAGACTAGGGTAAGGTGGTACAACACCAGGGTAACTTGCTGTAAAGGTGGAGCAAGCTACCAACACTCCTATCTCAGTATCTCCTATATCTCCTATAATGCAAAACACATCTCCTTGCGGATATGTCTAATGTTATGCATTATGGGAAGGGCCACTACCCAGACTAGTTTCAACCTTTATTGAGGTCTCTTCAGTGGCAGCCAGGCCCAGGTGGAGATACCAGGCAGAAGCATTTGCAGGTCATCTCTACCTATAGGATTTGCCAAATGGTGTGCCACCCTTTTTTAATAAATTACTCTGGATTTAGAGAAAGATGTTGAAAGTTTATTTTTCACTTGGTTAGAGTATAATAAAATTAGTTTAATCCTTTATCCAAGTGTGAGCAAACAAAGTTTGTGCCTGAAAGTATCTTCAGGACTGGGGTAAGGTGGTACAACACCAGGGCAACTCGTTGTAAAGGTGGAGCAAGCTACCAACACTCCTATCTCAGTATCTCCTATAATGCAAAACACAATACACAAAACACAAAACTAAATCCAGAGTAATTTATTAAAAAAGGGTGGCACACCATTTGGCAAATCCTATAGGTAGAGATGACCTGCAAATGCTTCTGCCTGGTATCTCCACCTGGGCCTGGCTGCCACTGAAGAGACCTCAATAAAGGTCGAAACTAGTCTGGGTAGTGGCCCTTCCCATAATGCATAACATTAGACATATCCGCAAGGAGATGTGTTTTGCATTATAGGAGATACTGAGATAGGAGTGTTGGTAGCTTGCTCCACCTTTACAACGAGTTGCCCTGGTGTTGTACCAACCTACCCCAGTCCTGAAGATACTTTCAGGTGCAAACTTTGTTTGCTCACACTTGGATAAAGGATTAAACTAATTTTATTATACTCTAACCAAGTGAAAAATAAACTTTCAACATTATTATGTTGTTCAAAAAATATCTTTATCTCGTTTTTTAATTCAAGCACGCGAGACAAAACTTTCCCTCTGTATAACCACCTGACTTCCGTGTGTAGTAACAATGATTCGTATTTAGACTCCATAGCCTGGCATAATTGACTAAACAGGTGACTTTTTAATGGTCTTGATTTTATATAATTAATCATTTTAACACATTGTTCCAGCACTACTTTCAATTCTGATGGTAATTGTTTTGTAATGAGTGTTTCCCGATGCAAAAAACAATGGGTAACTAATATATCTGCATTATATTCTCTTACATGTGCTACAAATCCTTTTATAGATCCTGTCATAGCCGGAGCACCATCTGTACAAATGCCAATGCACAAATTCCACGAAATTTAAATTTTTTGTAAATAAGAATTAATTTCATCGAAAATATGTTTTCCTGTTGTGAAATCAGATAATTCACGACAACATAAAAATTGATTAATTATATCATTTTCGTGAATGAATTGAACGAATGCAATTAAGTGTTCTTTTCCTGTAATATCAGTTGTTTCGTCGATTTGTAAAGCAAAATTTGAATTTGCAAGAGTTTTAGCAGTATTTTCTTCACTATTTTGGGACAAGTCTATAATTCTGCGATGAATTGTGTCATTTGAAAGTGGTATTTTACAAACATTAATTTCTGCTGATTCACCGATCATTCTTTTTACAATTTTATGACAAGCAGGTAATATAATTTCTTCAGCCAAATTATGAGATTTTAATTTGAGAGCAATTAATTCAGCCACTTCATAAGAAGCTATCTGAGCTTTTTCAGACACACTAATTTGCTTTTTAAAAATCTTTAATTGTTTGGATCTTGCAGATAATGAATTTTGAAAGTGGGCTTTGTCTTTTGATGCTAGCAAAGGATGATTAGTGAGCAGGTGACGTTGGAGCTTGCTCGGAACCATAGCACCGTTTGATAATTTACAACCACATACCACACACTTGGGAACAGTTTTATCATTTTCCATTATAGATGTAAATCCAAATTTTAAGAAGTCATCATTATACTTACGATGAACATTACATTTTTTGGCGGAGGAAACATCTTTACTTGTACTGGGCTCATTAGCATGATCACTAGCATCATCATTAAGCTTTCTTTTTTTTATCCATTTATCCATTTTAGGGGGTTCATTGAAAATAAAAATAATTTTGTCAAAAAATTATTAAAAAACGACATATTGTATATTGCCTTTGAATCCGTTTTAATTAAGTTTGACTACACAATATTTGGTATTGCACGTACGAAAACGAATATATAAGTTGTAACTAACCATATGCACACATCAAGCGGGCGACTAGTAGACTAAACTAATATGTAGCTTTGTTAGCCAGTAGCCAGAACTATAATAGCCATGTGCATTGGTTCAGCCAGTCCCCGCTAGAAAGGTTGAACTGATTGAACCACTTGTCTGATGCCGCTTTTGTATGGGTATTCGCAATGGTGGCACACTTAAAAAATCTCGCAGCACACCAAGTGCCGTGGCACGGTGGTTGAGAATCACTGCTTTAGAGAAAGCAACTGAAACAATGAAAAAGGAAAAGTTGTCCTTGTTGGGGATCTAAATACTAGAGAAGGAAATTCAGACATACAGAAATATTTTGAGAAAATTTGGAGAAAAGATCAAAGTTAATAATAATGGCAAATACCTGTAGGATTTCTGCTCAGGACATGGACTGGTTATTACTAACACAATGTTTCAACATAAAAATGTACATAAATACACGTGGAGAGAAAAGGCAAGGAATAAGAAAAGTTTCATTGACTTTGTTATTGTTGATAGTAATGTTTTCTCACTGGTACAGGACACCAGAGTGTACAGAGGATTTGAAATTGGAAGTGATCACCATTTAGTCTTGAGCAAGATAAAATTGAATTTCATATTGAAAAGAAGAGTGTGTATGAAAGTTTTAAAGCGAATGAAAGTTGAGCAGCTCTCAGATGTGAATAGACTAAAATACACAAACATTATTCAAGAAAAATTTAAAGTTTGAGAACAGGAACCAAACCTTGGAGATTCAGTGTCAAGCCCTGAAGAAAACATTCGGACAGAGAGACATTTGATGAGGTTGTCTACAAAGATAGAAAAATCAGAAGTCCATGGTGGACACAAGAAGTTAAAGAGGCAGTTAAAGAAAAGAAGAAAGCATATCAAAAGTTCCTGGCAAATAAGTCAGCTTGTGTTCTTAGAGAATACAGAGACAAATGTAAGAAAGCTAATTACTGTAAAACTAGCTAAACAAAAGTCATGGGAAGACTTGAGTAAGAACATGAATAAATATCAGGAAGGTGGCAAAATATTCTGGAGGCTGTTGAAAAAGCTCAGAAATGGAGGAAAGAGTGTTGTAAAAGGCATTAGAGATAATAAAGTCACATGAAAACTGGAAAAAAGGATAAAACAATACATCCTTGATATATGGAGTAATTACTTCAAAAAACTGCTAAATGAAACAAGCAGTGAGAGCACAGTGGTAAAAAACACTCAACAGGCATGCAATCAGAAATAATATCCATATTTGAAATAGAAAAAGCCATCAAAAGCCAGAAATATGGAAAGGCAGCAGGAGTAGATGATATTTGATCAGAAATGCTCAAGTATGGAGGTATAAAAGTCTTGCTCTGCATGGTTCAGAAGGCCTGGACAGAGATTGGATGATTGGAGTAGAGCTCTCATAGTACCCATATATAAAAATGGAAATGAAATTGAATGTGGGAATTAAAGAAGTATTTTCCTACTGAGTGTTCCTGGTAAGAACACCAAGACAGTGTTCAAGCCAATTTTAATTTATGGATATGAGAGCTGGGTTAGAAATAAAACACTTGACCAAGACTAGAGACCTCAGATATGAGAGTCCTGAGAAAGATTAGGGACCTGAAGATGGTATCAGTAGCAATATTAAAAACAAGGATATTAGGAAAGAATTTAATATTGTTAACATCCAGGAATGTATTAGCTGAGCTAATCTCAGGTAGTATGGTCACTTAAACAGAATGGGAGAGAAAAGATTAGCAAAACAAGTGTTCTCTGTCAGGTTTGCAGGAGGAAGACCAAGATATCACTAGAGGTCAGGCTAAGAAAAAAGATTAGTTAACAACGTAGTTTTAATTTACCTTTATTAGAGTGCAACAGCATGTAGCTTTGTTCCTATACACATGTATCCTTCTGATGATGACTTCGATACAGGGGTCAAAACGTCAATTGTTATTTTATTAATAATTAGTAAAATAATCATTTCAACACGTGTATTTTGTGTCCCTAAATTCTTAAATATGAATGCGTCTAGGCAAATTGTTTATCATTGCTGGATCATCTTCTTCACCAGCATCTTCATCAGTAATATTCCTGGTTGCATTCTTGGGTGATAATATAGTAATAAATTCTTTTTCTTTATCCTTCATGGGTAGAGAGAGCCATCTTCAGCTGAATCTAAAATGTCATTTCTTTTTGAGGAAATTTTGGATTTACTGTAGAACTGTGTAGGATCCATTCTGCTGGGGGTGGGGGGATGTATGTACACATGTGTGAATGTATGCATGGGTATGTATGTATATAGGTAAGAATGAATACATCTTATATTGCATATGTGTGTCGACTGAAAGAATCATAAGTTGTAATATCCTTGCCATGAGGCATTTTTCTATGCAGATGCCTTGCATCCTAAATATAGGACACTGATTTGCAAATGCATATAACACAAGCACATTTTACTTGATAAACTTATACTGGTTAAAATTTAATACATTTTGATTAAAATAAGCATGAAAAAAATGATAACTTGAGAATTGACAAATACCGAAACACTTATCTCTGTGAATAGTCCAAACTCAGAGAATTAGTTTGTTGTTGGTGCTTTTCAAATAAGCTATCTCTTAAATGTCACACACAACAGCAAGTGTGTTTTCTTCAAAGGTACTTTAGAGTCTCTGAAGACATTTATATTATTATTATTACTACAGGTGACTCCAAGGAGTCCTTAGACTCATCGAGGGAGGGCCTAATATCATGTCCACACAACTATTCGACATTCTCACAGTATCTATCATGCCTTGCCTTGAACTCATTCACTGTCATAGCACCCACAACAGACTCTGGCAGTTTATTCCACTCGTTTACCACTCTAAAAGTAAAGCACCCAGCTCTAACACCCTTACTAACCACACTCTTGCCCAGCTTCCATAGATGTCCCCTAGTACTCCCACCAGCAGTCCTGATCTCAAAAATATCCTCTGAATTAATCCTATAGAAACCCTTCAGCAATTTGAATGGCTCAATCATACTCCTCTTTTCCGCCTATCAACCAATTTCTGCAACCCACAAATCTTCAACCTGTTCTCATAAGGTTCATTCCATAGACCTGCTATCATCTTGGTCACTCACCTCTGGATCCTCTCAACCTCCTCCCCATCAAGAAGAAACCTAGGAGACCAAATTTGGCCACAGTAGTCGAGATGAGGTCTTATCAAGGCTCGGTACAGAGGAACAATAACTTGCTTATCTCTGCTCATCAAAGTATTCTTCAGCAACAAGTGATTTGATGAACTGATTTAGCTACTTTTGCAATGTGCCCCCTAAACTTCATCTCCCTATCCACCAACACTCCCAAGTCCCTGGCCTCATCAATCTCTTGGAGTACAGTTTCACCAATGTGTTATACTGCTGCTAATCTTTTCACCCCAAAATGCATAACCTTACATTTTGTCACATTAAATTGACATCCATTCTCCTTAGCTCAGACTTCCAATCTATCCAAATCATCCTGCAAGATTTTGACATCTTCTGCATTCACTATTGCCCTACCCAACTTTGCATCATCAACGAACAAATGAATCGTTCCTCTTTGATCCTTCCCTATATTGTTAACGAACAAATTAAACAGCAGTGGTCCAAGAACAGAACCCTGCAGCACACCACTAGTCACAGGCCGTCTTTTGGACTCTACTCCTGAATAAACTCTCTGATATCTCTCCATCAACCACCCTCCTATCCATCTCACCAACCCTTTATCCATTCTCATATGTCTTTATCCATTGCAGTTTATGGATTAGAATTCCATGTGGTATCCTGTCAAAGGCCTTAGCCAGATCCAGCAGTATCACTGTAAACCCATTACTCTTATCCAGTTCAGCCATCACTGTGTTATAAAACTTGAGCAAGTTACTAAGGCATGATCTACCCTTCAAAGCCATGCTCTCCTCCCCCATACAGTATCTCATTTTCATGAATCCATTCTTGTATTTTTCCCTTGACTACTTTCTCCAAGACCTTGACAACGACTCCTGATATGCTGATCGGTCGGTAATTTGCAACAGTAGTCTTGGATCCTCCTTTATGCAGTGGAACTATTTTTCCTTCTTTCCACACCTTCGGGACTAAACCAGATCCAAGACTCAGATTAAACAACATTGTTAAGGGCACTGATAATTCTTTAGCCGCTTCACATAAGACCTGTGCTGGTATACCGTCCAATCCCACAGATGTATTCACATTAAGGTTCTGTAATAGACTATTCACCTTCACTTTATTCATCACAATTCCTGTATAAACTAATGGTTCCTTCATTCTTTCAATGTCACCACCTGGATGATATATTCTTGCAAAGTGCTCACTCAGTAATTCCACTATATCAACTGATTCAGTGACCTCCTTGGCATCGGCATTCCTTAAAATCATTCTGCCGTGTATAGTTTTTCTTTTACTTGAAGCATATTGAAAGAACTGTTTGGGATTCTCTTTAGCTTGCATAGCTAGTTTCCTTTCATAATCCACTTTTGCTTTTCTTATCACACTTGTTACCCTTCTGGCTTCGCTTTATACCGTTCATGTGCCTGCAGGTCACCTTTCTCTTTAAATTCCCTCCACAGTTGTTTCTTTTTTTGCAGCTCAAGCTTAATGGTGTTATTCATCCATTTAACCCCTACTTGTTTTACTATTCGGACCCTAGGTATACAATCAGCCATAACCTCCTGCAAATGCTCCTTGACCATTTCTCATGCTCTATCGACATCCAGCCCTTGCAGTTTTACATGCCATGCCACTGAACCAAGCAATCTCCTAAGCTTGTCATACTTGCCAGCACAGTAATTCCACATGTACCCTGTCTTAATCGAAAATTCTACACCTTTAGCCACCTCCCAGGTCAAGACCAAGACCTTATGATCACTCTCACCAATAGGTGGCAACATGGTCATATTCATTACAGTCAAATTCTCAGATGCTATTACCAGGTCAAGCACTCTCAGACCCCTAGTATTTTCTATTACATGCTGTCTCAGATAGTTCTTAGTAACTGTATAAAATCCAGTTCCTTCCTCACATGTATCCTCTCCTCCTTCTAGTCAATGTTACCATAGTTGAAATCCCCCATAATAATTACCTTCCTTCCACTCATTTCATCAATTTGTTTATGCATACTATCTCCACAATAGAAATTATAGAAACACATTTTCTATAAATATTTTTTTTTAGGCAGACTGTATAAAGGATGCTTGGCATAAATGATTATTAAATTATTTCAGGAAATTACGACATATACTAAATATTAATTAAAAGAAAACTTTAATCAATACTTCCTATATTTTGGCAATATTACATTGTCATCTTCATGGCAACATAAAAACTATGATAAGTGCATGCAGGCACTAACAACGAGCAAATGATGCCGAAGAGAGTAACTATCGTTGTTCCTAGAGTCCTAAAGGTGCTCCCCCCCCACTAGCTGGGCTAAATTACATTGTCTTGGCTGTTGGGCTGAAGTTCTCATGATGCAAGCTTCCCAAATTTGTGGCAGTCTCATGCACCCAAATTTGTTATGGTTTGGGAAGATTTTTAGAGCTGAGGCTAATTCCATGAACAATCTTTTGTATTTATATTTGCTGCAGTGTAGTAAAGTGGCTTTCTTCTATCGTATTCTGTGGCGGATATCCAGAGCATGGTCCGCAAGCCCCGAATGGCTATATTGGTGAAACCAGATGTAATCTTTATGTTTGGATATTCTGATATTAGCTGTCCTGTCTGTTTGGCCATAGTAGGACAGTTGACAGCTGCAAGGGACCTGGTATACTCCAGGGAGGTTTAAGGGAAGTGGCTGGTCTTTGGTGGAGTGGATAAGGGATGCCAATTTCTTATATGGTTTGTAGCAGGTTGTCAGGTCATATTTCTTTAGGATTTTGGTTAACTTTTCAGGGGTCACTCAGATGTAAAGAATGGTGATGGATTTAATCTTTGTTATGAAGGAGGGGGGTTGTAGTTAACTGGTTTTAACTGGTAATTTCCTGAAATAATTTAATAGTCAAGTGTTACCAATGTATAAGCTTATCAACAAGAATTAGGCATAAATGGGTTATTATGTTGTACTGTAATTTGATTAGTTATCTGGTGTGTTATGTAACAAAGGACATTGCTTAATGATAGATAAAAATTTTTCAGAAGGTAAAGAGGTTTATTGAGCAATCAAAATTAAAATTAAAAACTAATGCAGAAAAAGTGGTGTCATATTTGTAAACAGGTTCTTTTCTTTTGAATCTGCTTTCTGTTGTGAACTTGAGTCTTGATACTTTTGTCAACGTGCTCAAAAACTACAGTAGACTAGTAATATTGAATAGTATTTAATACTACTAGTCATTGAATTGAATATTAGATGCTGTTGCTAGTTGCATTTCATGAACATAGCATCTTATTTTTCAACTTCTGCAAAACATACAAATACATATATTAATGATTTCACTTTTTTTTAAATACTATAATTAAGTGTTACGATTTCCCATAGATACTCATTTTAAAAACTGTTTAAACTGGAAAAAATTTTGAATTAGGACAGTATTCTTGTATTTTCTTAATTTCAGAATTTCATGTTGTTATTAAAACAGAAAAAAGCAGCTTTTCATTTCAAAAATATCAATTTATCACTAGAAATAATATTAATTTTTATTATTGCAAGAGCACCTCCATGGAGTCCTAAAGCTCATTGTGGGAGACCCAAATTATCAACAAAATATCTTTTGTACCTCTCTGTGAAATCATTAACAGACAAAGCACTCACAACTGACTCAGGCAACCCATTCCATTCATTCACCATTCTCTAAGCAAAGAATCTAGTCCTCGTGCTCTTGCTAACCACACTCTCTAGTGCTGACCGCTTGTTCTGCCTCCCCCCCCAGCTAGCCAAGTGCTAAAATATTTCCTTTCTGTCAATCCTATAAAATCATTTAAGTAACTTAAATGTTTCTATCACATTTCCCCTTTTTTGCCTATCCTCCAACTTTTGCAATCCACAGCTGACTACTCACCATCTTGATTACTTGCTTCTGGATCTCCAAGAAACCCAGGTGACCAGATCCGAGCACAGTAATCCAGATGTGGTTGTATCATGGCTTTATAAAGAGAAATAACTTATCTCTGTTTGTTAGTGTGTTCTTCAATAACCAAGTAATCCTGTGAGCTATCCTGGTTACTTTAGCAATATGCCCTCTAAACTTGAACTCTATTTTCTCTCTGCAAATCCATGACTACTTCAGTTTCTTGGAGTGTAGTTCCCTCACTGTCGTGCACAGCTTGTAATCATTATATCCCAAAATGCATAACTTGACACTTTTCCACATTAAATTGACATCCATTATGTTTTGCCCATACTGGTCAGCCTACTTAAATCATCCTGCAAGCTCACTACATCGCCTTGATTAACTATTATCTTACCCACCTTTCCATCATGAGCAAATAACTGTGTACAAGGATTGTTTGAAAAGTTTGGTAACAAAAATAAGTTAAACACATTTTTTTTGGAAAAAATCACCTTTATTTCTCAAAATAATCTTCATCGAGGGCTACACATTTGATCTAGCAAGTTTCCAATTTTTTCATCCCATCTAAAAAGTAGGATTTATCAAATTGTGCAAAATAGTCATTGACAACCTTGATGACATCCTCGTTTGAAGAAAGTTTTTTCCCACCAAGCCAAATTTTTTAAGTTTGGGAACAAGAGGAAGTCACATGGGACCAAGTCTGGAAAATACGGTGAGTGGAAAATTCGAACATCAATTCATTCCATTTCGCCATTGCGATGGCCGATATGTGGAATGGCGAAAGATGAAAAAGCACTTTTTTTTGTGGACCAATCTTGGCCGTTTTTTCTTTAGTAGTTCTTCTTTTAAATGATCCAATAATGACGCATAATATACTCCTGTTATTGTCTTACCCTTTTCTCCAAATAGTCTATCATATAACTCCTTGGGAATCCCAAAAAACAGTGGCCATCACCTTCCCAGCTGACAAAACGGTCTTCGCTTTTTTTCGGTGCTCTTTCACAGGGCATTATCCACTATTTTGACTGCTGCTTGGACTCAAGTGTGTAGTGGTGGATCCAAGTTTCGTCTACAATCACAAATCGATGCAAAAAATCCTGCAAATTGCGATTAAACATCGCCAAACACTGTGTTGAAATGTCTTTTTGCGTGCGTTTTTGATCGACAGTCAACAATCGTGGCACCCATCGTGCGCACAACTTTTTCATGTGCAACTTTTCGTGCAGGATATTATACACCCATTCAGTTGAGATGCCTACAATCTCATGCACTTTCACTTGGCTGTCTTCCATCACGATACCATGGATTTTGTCAATCATTTCCTTCGTAGTGACCACAGTCAGGTGTCCAGAGCATACTTCATCTTTGATGGACTTAAGACCACGTTTAAATTCATTTATCCAAAAAATAAATAGTCTTTAATGCTGGTGCAGAGTCCTCATGAACTGCATCTAACTCGGCTTTGATCTGCACGGGCCTCCACTTCTTCAAATAAAAGTGTTTTATCACTCTACGAAACTCGTTTTTCTTCATCTTTATGAAAAATGCAAACACAGTCATTTTAAATGTTTGCGAAACGAGAACTATGTGCTGCACTTGGCTAAAATTTTTGCCAGGGGTCATGAAAAAGATATGTGCTGATACTGGTCCGAATGAACGAATTGTGTCGCCGTCTCTATTGGAAATTTACCAAGCTTTTCAAAGAACCCTCATATCTCCATTCAAATTATTTCCTGTCATTTATGTACAAATTAAACAGCAGTGGTCCAAGAACAGAGCCCTGCAGCACATTTCTAGTCACCTTCTGGATTCTGTTCCTCTATCTACTTCTTTTTTGTATCTGTCCATCAGCTGCTCTTATATTCATATTACCAGTTTCCTATCCATCCCCATTTGTTGCAGTTTGTGTAACAGAGTTCCATATGGTATTCTCTCAAATGCCTTCGAAAAATCCAGCAGTATCATATCAAACTCAGCTGTCACCCTAGTACAAAAACGTCAGTAGATTACTAAGGCATGATCGACCCTTCACAAAGCCATACTACTCTTCTCATAAGTGTCATATTCTTATCCACCAATTCCTGAATTCTTTTTTTGATCAACTTTTCCTTTACTTTTGCCATCACCACTCCTGAGATACTGATTGGTCCATAATTTGATACCACAGGCATAGATTTTCCTTTATGTAAAGGAATTATTTTGCCCTCCTTCCACTCTCTTGGGACTTTGCCAGAGGTGAGACTTGGATTAAACAGCCCAGTCAACGGCATAGCAAATTCTCTGCACATTCCCGTAAAATGTGAGCTGATATCCCATCCAATTCAACAGCTGTGTTTGCATTCATATTCTGCAATATCCCAAGTACCACCAATTCCTCAACATCTGTTCTCACATCAGTTTCTGTCACTTCTGCCATAACAATATTTTTACTTAACATACCTTGCAAAATGGTCGATCAGTAGCTCAACAATTTTGTCTGCCTCTGTTACCTATATCATCTGAACTCATTGAAGTTATCCTTTCACAGTCGTTCTTCCTCCTACCTGATACATAATTAAAAACTCTTTGGATTTCCTTTCACCTGCTCAGCTAAATTCTCATAATCTGATTTTACCTTCCTTGCCATGCTGGTTACCTTTTTTTGCCTGTTCCTTGTACTGTTCACTAGTGAGTTAGTCATCTTTCTTCTTATATACCTTCTGTAACATTTTTTTTTTTTTCCAGCTTTTGCATATTGTATGAAAAGCAGAATTTCTTCTTTTTAATATAATTTTTGTAGGATCATGATAGGATGTGCAATCTGTACTGCATCAGTTTTTTTCTTCTGCCTCTCATAATCTTAAGTCATTGCCATTCAGCAGAGAACCAACTAAAGAGAGGAACATCAAACTTGAAGGTTTTTTTAATTATTTTAAACTTTTAGACTAATTTTTTTAAATGGTAGAGAACAGTAAATTTATATTTTAAATTAAGGGGATATAAAATCCACATTGTTTTAAAACCGAATAAGAAACTCAAAGATTGGAATCAGAGAGTTTCATGCCGAATATAGTAAACTATAAAGTATCGGCGATCACTAGCATGAGCTAATGCAAGTTACCCTAGTACGTAGTACAATATCGGACAACTCGTTGCAAAGGTGGGGAAAGTTCAGATCGCTATTCTTAGTATTTTCCATAATGTAAAAACACATTTCCTAGGAAATGCATGCTGTTATTACATTATGGAGGGAGGTCACTACCCAGACCGGTTTCAGCCTTTTTTGAGGCTTCATCAGTGAGTAGCTAGACCATTATACCAAAGTGTGTAGCGAAAAGAACTTATATACTCTGCTATACGAGTTTCCGAAGAAGGTGCAACCATTAAGTTACTTAAATATAAAGAGCTAATAAGCTTCATTTCGGCGATATAAACAATATTTTAAATTAAGGGGATATAAAATCCACATTGTTTTAAAACCGAATAAGAAACTCAAAGATTGGAATCAGAGAGTTTCATGCCGAATATAGTAAACTATAAAGTATCGGCGATCACTAGCATGAGCTAATGCAATCACTGATGAAGCCTCAAAAAAGGCTGAAACCGGTCTGGGTAGTGACCTCTCTCTCTATAATGTAATAACAGCATGCATTTCCTAGGAAATGTGTTTTTACATTATGGAAAATACCTAAGAATAGCGATCTGAACTTTCCCCACCTTTGCAACGAGTTGTCCGATATTGTACTACGTACTAGGGTCACTTGCATTAGCTCACGCTAGTGATCGCCGATACTTTATAGTTTACTATATTCGGCATGAAACTCTCTGATTCCAATCTTTGAGTTTCTTATTCGGTTTTAAAACAATGTGGATTTTATATCCCCTTAATTTAAAATATTGTTTATATCGCCGAAATGAAGCTTATTAGCGCTTTATATTTAAGTAAATTTATAATTTATCATTACAAAAAACACTTTGCTGTTTCATGACTCATGCTCTATGGATGACTATAAAGTATTAGCAAGTATTGCCATACTACTACACCCAACGAATGCAAAACTATAATTATTTTTTTATAATAAGTTATATTTATTAAAATTTTATTCGGTGAATTTTGCATTTATGATTGCATATCATATTTATAATCATTGTAAATCACAACATATTTCACAAAAAATATGAAACAGTTCAGAGATTGGCTATGCTGTGCTAACCTGAAATATACATTACATTAAGCACAATTAGTTTTTTCAGGTAAGATCTGTATTTATTACATTGCATAATAAATGAAAAAATTTTATTTTGTCTTTGCAAAAGTAGGTGAGTTAGATTAATTTTTGTGTAAGGAATTTGAATATGGATTTATTATCGCTAGTCATGCCTGTCATCAGTAATGACATGCTAATTGTATTTCATATGAACCTATAACATACATATTAGTCAATTTATTTAGTCTAAAAAAAAGTCTACCTTGAAATCTTAATAGCTGGTATTTCCTTGTTTAAAAACCAGAAAATATTATCAAGTATACTGGAGTTCCACTTGCATGGACCATACAAGGAACATTCTGGTGGAATTATTTGCCATGTTTTTACTGATAGCACCCAAGTTAGGAAGAAAGAAATTCAAATATAAACACAGCTAGTGAATCTTTAATGATATGTTGCATTCCATTGCCTTGTAAGTCTGGCATATCTTATACAGTGACTTTGTAAATATTCCTTTTAACAGACCCTAAAAAATTTGACTAACAGCATTTGAAAAATTTCCATGTTGCATTTCATAATTACTTAAGATATCAAAAGAACTGTTCTTCATAAGTGCATAAATTTATGGGCCATTGAAAATATCATTTATATTTTTGCATTAGTTATTTAGGAACTTCTCCTTTAAAAACTGGATACCATCACCATTTCAATTTAAAGCCTTATTGAAATTTTTCATAGAGTTTAATATTAGTTCACTGTCAAGAGAACTTTTTCAGACGTCACAAGGGGAGAATGTGAAATGTTTTTCTTCTCTGGCCATTGTTTAATCTTGTAATGGCATTCTTTAGGTTGACTATCCTCCTACTTCAATAATAATAAGTGAAAAAAAAAACATTTCATGAAGTCTAGCTGCATGCTTATTAATAGTGCCTTTCATTTGAATTCACTGCATATGTTCCACTTATATTTATTGTAATTAATGTATTTAAGAAAGACATTCTCATAAAATTCTTTCATCACGCTACTGGAACAAAGGGATATTTATTTATAGTATAGAAACCAAGCTTTGATGCATCTATAAACACAAGCCACCTATTTGGATCTTGTTTTCTCTCTAGTATTTCCATTAACATCATTGGGAAATAGAAGGTCACAAATCAGAGAAGGGACGAGATTAACTTTTGCTAATGCTTTTGAAATGAGGCTATTTTATGCTCTTTGAGGAGGTTCCTTGGTTTAGACTTGAAGATTTGATTTCGTGTTTTGTTAAGATTCAGATCTCTCATTTGATTGTTCAACTCTGCTAGGGTTATCAGATGAGGTGCTTGCATAGCTGATGGCTGAAAATCTGGATCTAGTTTATGAATGCATGATTCTGCACTTTCATCTCCACCAGTAGAGTTGTCTTTTCATCCATAGTCATTTGGGCTGACAATGAGTATTTTATCGCATGTTTTAACTTTGCAGAAAAGTCAGGGATGTTTGCTAAATGTATAAAGCAATCACTTGAATAGTCTGTAGGCTCACTCCATACTGTTGAGCAGATAACACTGATCAGTGTGTACTGTTTCATTATCTCCATAAATATTGTGCATAGCTTTTGCAACGTGTATATATATAGAGAGAGTGTGTATATCTAATTCCCGATTTTTCTTGGTCGAATAAGTGAATACTTGATTGGCAGATTTTAATGTTACTTTGGCACCTAGCAAACATTGTGAAAATCATAGCATTTCCAGTTAAGAGAAAGTAACTGATAAATCACATGGTCACTAAACTAGATGCACTTCTCAGAGTATTAGTGGTATTCTTTCTGCTTTTCATTGTTGTGCACATGGCACATGAACTTGCACAGCTGCATACCCTGGAGAGTATTAATCTTTCACTGACTGTGTTAGCTCAATCCTGCTAATTTCTGCCAAACAAAAAACATTTCCTTAAACAAGCCATAATTGATGGAACAGTGGATATTATTTTTTGTTATTCATTGCATACAGTAATGTTAAAATCATAGATTTTTGCCTAAAGGTAAATTTTAATGATGTACATTGTTGTTGTATATCTAGTTTTATTGTATAGTAATTGTCCAAGTACTGAGATATTTTTAACAGGACAGCATCTTATCGCATTCCACCTCACTTCATTCACCCAGAATTATGAATATTTTTTAAAAATAATACTATACTTTGTCACGTGATATATTTTTGGAGCGTTCCACAAATCTGTTTATTAACCAAATCTATATTATAGAATTTGTTGTATTTTTAAGTATTAGGGACCGGTCCGCAGCAGTTTTTCTGAAGCTTCGTACCGGTCCATAATTTCAAAAGTGAGAAGCACTGACCTAGATCTCTTCCCCAGGAAAGTGATGCATGGCAAAACTACTCAGCCATGGAGATATAGCAAAGATTCCAAATACCAAATTTCACCAAAATCTGTCCAGCCAGAGCAGCTATGTTTAATATGCAGCTATTTTGTAAAGCGCACCTACAAAGGTAAATTAGGAGTCTCAGTCAAATAACTAAGAAATAAATTAGACAGTAGGAAAAAAAAAACATTTCATTTTAAGTTTCCAACCCTTTTTTTAACAAACTTATCAGTTAGTAATAAATTCTTTTATGTTGTGTGGTAATTTCTTAAAAACAAATATAACTTATAATTTAGTCTTTAAAAGTGCTACATTTGCCTTGCATTAATTCTATGTGAGGGGAGATAGCATTGGGGGAAGAGCGAGAGACAGAGAGAAGCATTTGCAGGAATGCTTTTCCATTCTCCCAGTGCATCTTTTAGTTGTGAGCCTGTGGAGAGAGAGAAATTACTTCAACTGAATGTTTGTTGTGCACCATTCTGTAGTTGTTAGTTGTTTGGTGAAGTTCAGGTCAAGGAAGGCAGAGAGGAATCACTGTTATGTTCCTTTATTTTCTCCTGTGACTGGCTTCATTATCATGCTGGAAGTAGCCAGCACAATATGAATAAGTGTTCAGCATGAAAGGGTGCACATTTTCTACAAAAGTGTTCACATAAAATACTGCATTCAAACATTGTTTACTTTTGTGTTGTGAAAAAAATGTTCCAGAACTACCTCTCCTAGCTGCTTTCTCAATGTTTTGGCCCTTCTATCAGCATGATAAAACAAGTTTCATTGAATTATTTTTTTATCTAAATCTCACCCATGAAAAGTTATAAACTTATAATATATTAGTACCATGAGTAGGCTGAGGATGAAATAATCTAGCTGCTCTAGAGGACCAAACATGAAACTTTTTCAAGCCGTTTGAAGTGTACATTAAGCATGGTGGTAATCTCACAATGCTGGGCAATGAAATTCATCTGCCACCCAAGACAATTACAAACAGCTATATCTATGATGAGATTTGACCTCACAGCCGGTTGGGAGTGGATATTGTCCACATTGGAAAGTGACAAGTTGACCTTTATTTTAGCAAACCAGTTTCAGTGTTCTTCACTCCACTGTTGGCATTTTTATGCTAATAGGAGTTATGTATACTATAGGCTGATATATGGAGTGAATAGCTGCAGTTGTAACCTAATTTAGCTTCATTGTGTCATATTTTTTGTTTGATGGTGTATGGTTTTCTTCATCCTACTTTGATCTTAGATATCAGCCATTGTTTTCCAGTCAGATTCATTTAACTAGCTGTTTTTTTGTTAGCTATTAGACTGTTCTTGATAAACTTGTCATAATTCTAATCTACAGTCATACTCCATCAAAAGCTATTAAATTATGGATCTTACCAAATGTTATTTCAAAAATATATTGTAATGTGTTGCTTGATATTTGTGGTGTATCCTTATTAATGCAATATCACATATAGGAGTACTGCTAATAAATGTTTGTTGTGTGTATAAAGTAAGTCGAATTTAAGTTCAGTTTTTTTTTTTTTTTTAATCCCAAACACAAAAAGTTATTCATCTTGTAGTGCACTAGTATTGTGGATAACAGGATCAAGAAGAAAATTTTTAAAAGGACAATAGCAGAAGAGCTGAATGGAGAGGAAGAAAACTTCATTCTCTGGTTGGATGGTAACTAGTTGCTGCATATCTTAACAGATTTAGAGGAGTCAGAGACTTATTGATGCCAATTTTGATGACCAGTGACAATGAAATATCTGTGATTGCCAGTGCAGGAGTTGAAATAAAAAGTGAAGATTTGTTTTCCCATGGTCAATAATGCATCAGACTCTTGTGGATGTAAAAGTGTTAGAATCAGGACCAGAAAGCTAGATTGTCCTTTGAAAATATTACAACTTTCCTACTTTTGTCCCTTGAAAATCAGTTTTTGATGTTAATTATTTGTTGGCAACTATTGCAAGTTTTTGAATATAGGTAGGAAAGTAAGCTTAAGATTTTGATGAAGTCGGTTGCATGATGATGATGATGGATTCATCATTATCATAACACTAAATACGGGTATAGATCATATTAGTCTGTTCCGGTCTCATTATCCATCCAATATCCTTTTTTGTATATTGGATGGATATATTTTATATTTTAGTATTTGTTTAGGATATGATGGAGTCTCATCTTAATATTCTCACATAAGATGGATGGGAATTTAAAATGGAAGGATGTAAACTTCTATGACTGTAAGAATTGTTTGGATGCTGCATTCAGTGCAGATGTTTAGATCAGAAGGATGAAAACAGTAAATCAACATCCAAATTATTCTAGTTGGATGAGCCTTATGGTAATGCTTTTATTCCCCGGTCATAGGTGTGGCCGTTTTAGCCCATTTAACTTTTTGCAGACTGAGAGACAGTCATTCACCACCTTTAGCCAATCAGAGATAGCTAGCTCAGTGTTATTAAACATCATCCGATAAAGAGAGCATGATAAACACTTACTGCCATCTCATGGTCATATACATTATTGTCTGAAATATTGTATGTTCCACAGTCGATTTTCTTGAGTTTATAGGATCTAAAACCCAAGATTCTGGCATAAAAAAAACCTGCTTGACCATGAGAACCAGTTGAAGAAAGGATTAGAAAAAGTTCCTCTACTTGTTGACTAGAATTATACTTAGAACAGTCTTTTTTCAGGGAGCCTAGTGTTATGGATGTAAACGTCATTTTCATAGGACTACACAAGCCTACACACAACTATCAAAAAATATATTATTATTTTTTGTTCTTTATCCAAGTTTGACTATAAAAAAACTTTGCACATGAAGTATCTTCATGACTTGGCTACTTATATTTTGAAAGTTGACTTCAAATCAGATTGCCTTGGTACTTCCTTTTCAGACATGTAGGATCACATCCTTTTGGATGTGCTGCACATTATGGACATTATTGAGGCAATTTGATGTGAAATTAACTGCCTCTACATACAGGTAGCCTAGTCATGAAGATACAAGCAAACTTTTGCTCACTCCTGCTTGGGTAAATAATTATCATCATTATTATTATTATTCTCTCTCGTAGTCCTAAATGGACCGTTGGGTCACTCATGGCTAGTAGATTATTATTAAGAGAAACCTTCAGGGAGTCGGGAACTAATTAAGGGAGGTCATATACACCATCTGTCATACTTGTTTTACATCCAGGATCTAGATTTTTATCTCTCATACCACTGTATGAGAAAAAAATCTAGATCTCACCCTTTTTTTGATTATCATGAAGTGATAATCAACTTCCAAGGATGTCTTCTCATCCTTTCCCCATCATATCACCCAGCTATCTCCTGTTTGCTAGTGTCTGCAGTTTACAAATTCTCAATCTATTTTCATAATCAGTATTTCACAATCCTGATATCATTTTTATCACTCTCCTTTGTACTCTGTACACTGTATCAGAATTACCATGGAAACCAGGAGACTAGACTGGTGCACAAAAGTCCAAGTGAGGTTTTATCAAGGTCTTGTAAAGAGGCAAAATGACATCCTTATCTTTACATGTCAAAGTTCATTTCAGCATTGCAATTATCCTCTGAGTTGTATTTGCAACCTTTTCTACATGGCCATTGAACTTCAACTTCCTGTCTACTAAATAACTCCAAGATCCCTAGCCTGATCAATTTCTTCTAGCATGATCCCACCAATATATGACATTGGATATCTAATCATGCCAAAGTGCATGACTTTACATTTACTGACATCCATTTTCTCACATACTCACAATTCCAACCTATTTAAATCATTCTGCAAGTACTGCATATCAGCAGCATTCCTAATTACCCTACCTATATTTGTATCATCAGCAAATAGCTTTTTGTTGCCTGTCAGATCCTTCCCAATGTCATTAATGTACAGATTGAATAACAGGGGACCAATGACTGATGCTTGTGGTACACCACTGGTTACCTTAAATTTTGCAGACTCGCATCTGTCATGTACCACTTTTTGATATCTGTCAGTCAGCCATCCTCTTATCCAAGCTGATATTTTATAATGCAACAATATATGCAACATTCTCTTCCATGCTGTATTCTGTCAAAAGCCTTAGCAAAATCCAAATGTATCATGGTGTCCAAAACCTGACCTTCCCTTTGCAAACCCATGCTGTTCATTGCAAAGTAGAGATTCTCTTTCAACTCATTTCTGAATACGAGCCCTAACAAACTTTTCCAAAATTTTCATCACCACTCCTGAGATGCTGATTGGTTGATAGTTGGATACATCGGTTTTTGCACCACCCTTGTGCAATGGGATTACCTTACATTCCTGCAGAATCTTCACTGTTTCACTGTTCTGAGACTCAAATTATATAGCCTGGTCAAAGGAATAGTCAATTCAGCTGAACACTCTTTTAGCACCCATGCTGATATCCATCAGTCCCTGTTGCTGAATTTTTATTCAGTTTGTGCAATAGCTCTAATATCTTCTCATATACATAAGTTCTTCATCTGGTGAAGAGGTAGGAATGAGCTCAATGCTGCATACACCAGCTTTTAGCATAATGGACATGCATAATCTCTTCTGCACTTGTCACCCTCACACTATCTGCATTCAGTAGAGTTATTCTTTCATATTCATTCTTTCTTTTACTTGCAGCATAAGGATAGAATTCTTTGGGGTTGTCTTTAGCTTGCAGAGCCACTTACTTTTCATGGTCACTTAGCTTTCTGTACAACAGTTGTGACTCTTCTGGCCTGCTGCTTATAATTTTCATAGCAGGCATCATCCTTATGCACACAGTATTCCTACCACATCAGCATTTTCTTATAAATCTCTTGCTTGATAAGATTACACATCCTATGAAGCAAGAGTTTGTTGCCTACAATCTGAGTTACCAACATATTGACCAAGGCAACAAACGCTATCCCTAATAATTAAGGGGATACAAATCCCTTGTTGTTCAACTGCCAGTAAGCAAAACTCTAAGATCGAGAACTATGAATCTATGAGTTTCATGTATACCGAAAAACTATCGGCGAATCCAAGTGTAAATGACCACTTAGTAGTACAACACCAAGGCAACTTGAAGCAAAGGTGGAGCAAGCTCCCTCACTATCCTTGATATTTTCTCATAATGTAAAAACACGTTACATTCGAGTTGCCTTGGTGTTGTACTACCAAGTGGTCATTTACACTTGGATTCACCAATAGTTTTTCGGTATATATGAAACTCATAGATTCGTAGTTCTCGATCTTAGAGTTTTGCTTACTGGGAATTAAACAACAAGGGATTTGTATCCCCTTAATTATTATTAAGGATGCCAGAAAAATAGCCGTTTGGCTTTCAATTTATGTTATAATATACAAACACACCTTTATGGTATTCGCATAGTAAAGGTATGTAAGTTCTTTTCACTTAAACCTTGTTATCTTCTAGGTCTACCTACTCACTGATGAGACCTCAAAAAAGGTTGAAACTGGTCTGGGTAGTGACCTCTCCTCATAATGTAATTACAGTATTACATCCCCTAGGGGCTGTGTTTTTTACATTATGAGAGAATATCAAGGATAGTGAGGAAGTTTGCTTCACCTTTGCTTTGAGTTGCCTTGATGTTGTACTACCAAGTGGTCATTTACACTTGGATTCACCGATAGTTTTTCGGTATATATGAAACTCATAGATTCGTAGTTCTCGATCTTAGAGTTTTGTTACTGGCAGTTGAACAACAAGGGATTTGTATCCCCTTAATTATTATTAAGGATGCCAGAAAAATAGCCGTTTGGCTTTCAATTTATGTTATAAAACTCTATCCCTTTCTTCTGATACTCCGAGCGTTTATTACATACATAATAAAACAACCTACGTTTTTTTTTTTTTTTTTGTCTGTAGTCTGTGTGACACAGTTGGAGAACTTGCAGATCTTTATTTTTATCTAGTATCTTATTTATCCAGACATCTTTGCATGTGCTTGATAAATCTGAACCTGACGAACACAAAATCGAAATCATTCTCTCCTCATAATCATTTCCAAGACAATGCCCATTCCCATTATTAAAACAGTTACGTAACATTGTTGCTCTTACACACAGATTCTCACCATTCCCCCATCATAATTTTATTTCCTGACTCTCAATACTTTCTCACCAAGCAAAATAACTTGGCTACAGTTATCATTTATAAAAAAGCAAGTACATTGAATCAGCAGTACCATTCATAATCAAATTTATTATTCATTATAAATATTCAGAATAATAACAAAGCACTTGATTAGTATAATATAATATTTCTTGCATTATCATTATTTGCCAAAAGTTATAGACTGTTGAAAATGTTTAACATCATATTACTGCCATTTTTCTGTTATCTACAGAAACTGATTTGCATTATTTATATAGGAATTAAACATAAGTTGGCAAAAATGCATAAAGTTTAATAATGATGTTTCAACGGAAAGGCAGTCTGTGACTGCTGCTACATTGGCAGCAGTCACAGGCTACATTTTAGAGATATATTACAGCCGCTGCTTAAATAATCCTTCATCAGTGTTTTTCAGTCCAAAATGTATCAAGACCTAGTCAGTATTCAACTTTTTTAAAAATTAATTTTATTTTACTTCATTAATTTTAGGTTGTCTTTCAGTGTGAAAATGATTAGAATTAAAAAAAAAAAAAAAAAAAGGAAATGCAATGAGGAAGGAATCAAAGATTACAAAGGTTGTGTAAAATGAAGATAAGAAATCTTGAATATTTGGAGTAATTACCTTTTTAAAAAATTATTCAGATGTTAATATATTTAATAGTGGGAAAGAAAAATTAGAAAAACAGAAATATGGAAAGTTACCTAGAGATTTGATGGCTTAGCTGAGTGAATAAATATCTACTTTCCAGCCAAGAGACTGAGGGTTCAAATCCCAGTGTGGTATGAATGTCTGAGTCTTTAGATGGGAGGTGATTATTTTCAACTAGAAGAACACTTATTCTAGACCTTTTCTCAGCCTTCGTTGATCTTTGGCACAGGCAAGTAGTGTTTTTGGTTGTAAACTCAAGTTTTTAACCAGCAACTCAAAAAGAAAATTGACCATAGAACTTGCACCATTTCAGACTGTAATACATGCCTGTTACAGTTTAGGACCAGTTCTCTTCCCCTCCCCCCTCCCCACCAAATATCCTTGGATAGCTTTGGTTTCAAATGTAAGTGATGGCTAAGGATGGAGACCTACTGCCCAGTGAACTTCCAAAAGTTAGTTAAGGTTAAAAGAGCTCTGCATGTTCCCTTTGAGAAATAAAAAGCATTGGAGAATTTATTTTATTTTATGAAGTCCAAAATATGGGATGCTTGAAGCTCTTGGTTTCCAGATTTATTTTCCTGGTTTGTCGATGATGACAATAAAGAAGTAATTCATCTGATAAGTGAAGCTTTCTTTTTTGGAGAATAACTGGCTTATTTCTGATAAGATCTTTGTGGAACCACAGAGCTCTTCCCCTATCTTTTGATGATACTCATCTCTTGGGAAGATCATATTATATTATATTTTTGTTGGAGTGACTGACATCTCTAACCTCTCCTGGCACTAACATATTGTATCTATTATTACAAAAGATTTAATTAATAGACAACTTTAATTATTTTTATTAATGACTTAAGTATAAAACTTAATATTAAGCTAAAATAAAGCTAATATTTTGTAATGTCACACTAGCATCACCAGAGCAATGGGAATTTAAGATAAACAATTAATGTGACTATTGGTCTCATTGCTAAATAATTATAACAAACAGAGATTAAATTTAAATGTATGAAATTAGAAAGAAAAAAAAAAGCTAAGCTATTTATGATGATGAAACAGTCCCTTTGTAATGACTAGGCTTCAATGTTAATTTTAATGAGGCATTAATTAAAGGATATTAATTACATACTCCCAGTTTTGAGCAGGATAAAATTGAATTTCATATTAAACAGAAGAGTCTGTTCAATATGTTTTGTTTATTTGCCACTGCTGAGTCTTCACCACTTTCAGAGATGAACTGTAGACTTAGCAGTGGCAAATCCTGAAGAAAACATTGATTCATCCAGAGAGGCATGTGGTGAGGCTGTAAGGATAGAAAAATGAGAACTCCATGGTGGACTCAGGAAGTTAAAGAGGCAGTCAATTAAAATAACAAAGCATATGGAAAATTCCTGGCAAGTAAGTCAGCGTGTGCTCTTAGAAAATACTGAGCAAAATGTAAGAAACTGAAGCACTGTGTAAAACTAGCTAAACAATGGTCGTGGGAAGACTTTGGTAAGAACATAGAAAATAAATATCAGGAAGATAGTAAAATATTCTGGAGGTTGTTGAAGAAGCTTAGAAATGGAAGAAAAAGTATTGTAAAAGGAATTAGAGTGAAGATAAAGATATTCTAAGTGTCTAGAGTAATTACTTTGAAAGACTGCTAAATGGTAAACAAGAAGTGTCAGCATGGTGATAGAAAACTCCCATCAGAAATGCACTCAGGAATACATGTCCATACTTGAAGTAGAAAAAGACATCGAAAAACTGAAACCTGGAAAGGCAGCTGGAGTCTTTCTTTCTTTGGTTCATTCTGGAAAAATAATAATTTCCGAAGAGATTACTTTTCTGATTTATGTGAGTATTATATGTCTGTATTTAAAAATTGCATCACAATTCAAATTATCTGGAAATTATTATTATTCCAGAATGAACTTGTGTATAAATAAGAATAAAAAGAGTTATTTCAGCCTTTCTTTGTTTCATTCTGGAAAAATAATAATTTCCAAAGAGATTACTTTTCCAATTTATGTGAGTATTATATGGCTATATTTAAAACTTGGGGGGTGCTTAAGGGTCAAAGCTGTATAGCTGAGAGGAGACCTCCACATAGCCTTTAAAGGAATGCGGAGAACCGACCAGAGCTTCTGACCTAATGTCCAATCCTCACCTTCTCGTGGTGCACCCTGTTGGGTATCTACTTGGATACTGAATGAACAAGTATGGGTTGGCAATTTGGGATTTAGCCGACCAAATTGTATTCTTATTGGTTAAACCAAAATAAAAAATGATGGTACGACATGACAAAATTTCATGCCGGCTGGGGCGTCGGCCGGTTAAACAAGGCCCCCCCCCCCCCCATTGTTTTCGCCAGGGAACCAGGGAAAACAGCGAAAAGTCAGCTACCAGAGTTAAAGATTGGTACTATCAACATAAGAAGACTGAATAGCAAAGAAATGGAGCTAGCGGAGAAATTAGATAAGTTCCAGATCGACATAATAGGGGTGACTGAAACAAAAAAGACAAAAACTGGTGAGATCTTTCTGAGCAAAAAATACAAAATGCTACATTCAGGCAATGACAATCAAGGAAAAGAAGGAGTAGCCATAGTATTCAACACAAAATACAAGGCTAATCTTCTTGAATGGCAGGCAGTCTCAAGTGGAGTAATGTGGGCAAATGTGAGAATGGGGAACTGGACAATGAGACTTATTTGTATCTATGTTCCCACAGAAGGTTCTACTAAGGTAGAAGTGGAGGAATTTTTTTAAGGCTTTAGAAAAAGCAACTAACACAATGAAAAAGGAAAAGTTGGTACTTGTTGGGGATCTAAATAGCAGAGTAGGAAATGATTGTGAGACATACAAAAAAAAATATTTTGGGAAAATTTGGAGAAAAGAGCAAAGCTAATAATAATGGTAAATATCTGTTGGATTTCTGCTCAGGACATGGACTGGTTATTACTAACATCATGTTCCAACATAAAAATGTGCACAAATTCACATGGAGAGAAGAGGCAAAGAATAAGAAAAGTCTCATTGACTATGTTATTTGTCGATAGTGATCTTTCCTCCCTGGTGCAGAACACCGGAGTCTACAGAGGATTTGAAATTGAAAGTGATCACTATTTAGTCTTGAGCAGGATAAAATTGAATCTCATATTGAAAAGAATAACATGTAAGAAAATTTTAAAGTGAATAAAAGTTGAGCAATTCTCAGATGCGAACTGTAGACTAAAATACACAAAGATTATTGAAGAAAAAATGAAAGAGTTTGAGAACAGGAATCAAACCTTGGAGATTCAGTGGCAAACTCTGAAGAAAACATTGATTGATTCTGCCAGAGAGGCATGTGGTGAGGTTGTCTGCAAGGATAAAAAATCAGAACTCCCTGGTGGACACAGGAAGTTAAAGAGGCAGTGAAGGAAAAGAAGAAAGCATATCAAAATTTCCTGTCAAATAAGTAGGCTTGTGCTCTTAGAGAATACAGAGACAAATGCAAGAATGCTAAACACTGTGTAAAACTAGCTAAACAAAAGTCATGGGAGGACCTTGGCAAGAATATAGAAAATAAATATCAAGAAGGTGGCAAAATATTCTGGAGGTTGTTGAAGAAGCTTAGGAATGGAGGAAAGAGTGCTGTAAAAGGAATTAGAGATGATAAAGGTGAAATGAAAACGGGAGAAAAAGATATCTTTGAAGTATGGAGTAATTACTTTGAAAAACTGCTAAATGAAACAGTGATGACAGCACAGTGGTAAAAAATACTGACCAGGCATGCAGTCAGGAATACATATCCATACTTGAAGTAGAAAAAGCCATCAAAGGCTTGAAATATGGAACGGCAGCAGGAGTAGATGATATTCAACTAGAAATGCTGAAGTATGGTGGTATAAGAATCTTACAGTGGCTGCGCTGCATAGTTCAGAAAGCCTGGACAGAGGGACGAATTTCCAATGATTGGAGTAGAGCTCTCATAGTACCCATATATAAAAAGGGAAATAAAACTGAATGTGAGAATCACAGAGGTATTTCCCTACTGAGTGTTCCTGGCAAGATCTATGCAAGTATACTTGAGAAACGGTTGAGAAGAATTGTGGAAGAAAAGCTTGGTGAAGAACAAGCTGAATTCAGGCCAAATAGAGGCTGCCAGGATCAGATCTCTTTACGACAAATAGTCGAGAAAGCATGGGAACATAACAGAGATCTGTATTTAAGTTTTGTTGATTTGGAAAAGGTGTATGACAAGGTGCCAAGAGAGAAGCTATTCAATACACTACAGTTATATGGTGTCAATGGGGCATTATATCAAGCAATACTTAGTCTGTTTTTGAATATTAAGTAGGCAGTTAGAATTGAAGTACAGGAAGATGGTTTAATGTTAAATCTGGTGTGAGAATTGGATGTACATTATCCCCTCTGTTATTCATTATCTATATGGATCACATTATAAAGGAAAGTGGTATTAAACATGATATCAGAATTGGAGATGTGAATGTCAGCTCTTCGCTTTATGCGGATGATGTTATACTTCTAAATAAATCTGCTACAAGTCTGCAAGATTCTCTGACTAAATTGAATAGCTGTTGTAATAGATATGGTATGAAGGTCAGCAATAAAAAGACAAAGACAATGAAAATAGGCAGAATCATTGAAAATGTCAGCTGTGTTGTGAATGGAGAACCTGTGGAACAAGTAAAACATTTCAGCTACTTAGGCATGATTTTTACTGAAGATGGTAAATTAAATATAGAAATAGACAACAGAATCAGCAAAGCTGGTATGGTTGGAAGTCAACTGAATAAATTCATATGGCATAAAGAGAAATTAGTCAGAATACTAAATTAGCCGTATACAAGACAGTGTTCAAACCAGTTTTAACTTATGGATCTGGATCTGAGAGCTGAATCAGAGGTAAAACATTTGACCAAAGACTAGAGACCGCAGATATGAGAGTCCTGAGAAAGATTATAGCATGAACAGATGGCATCAATGGCAATATCATATTAAAAACGAAGATATTAGGAAAGAACTTGAGATTGTCAACATCCAGGAATGCTTTAGCAGAGCTTATCTCAGGTGGTATGGTTACTTCAACAGAATGGGCGAAGAGATTAGCAAAACAAGTGTTCTCTGCCAGGTTGGCAGCAAAACGACCCAGAGGAAGACCAAGATATAGGTGGATTGATACCGTACAAAGTGCCTTAGATGATAGAAATATAAGATCTGATAATGTTGGAGTCTTGACAAGTAATAGACTGATTTGGAGGAAAATTGTAGATAGGAAGTTAGTAATGATGTAATTTTTTTCATGTAGTACTATCATATTCTGTACACCCTTTGAGGGTACATGGCAAGAATTTGATGATGATTTAAACCTTGTATCACAATTCAAATTATCCATGTCTTGGTCTAGTATTTGACAATGATAATCTAATCTCACCACGAAACATAAATCCTTTGTGCCTCTCACATGAACATTGCATGTGAAGCAATAGTTTAGCTATTATTCATTTGACCTTTATGCTTTCCATATTTCAAATTATATTTATTGATAAATTAAAAGTATTCAAAGTTATCCTACAATTAATTGCATTGGACCAATTAAGATGAGCTCTGTTGCACTATGTGAATTGTCAAATTTATGTGAATTTTGGAGCGGTGTTGCATAAACCACACGATAGCACACCCAACCGGAATGGCACACGATGCTACTAGTGGATAGATTAACAGACATTACAAATTTAATATGTATATCTGCATTTTGCACAGCGTATTAACATTTGAGAATGTGTAAGTAGAGCTTATCTACTTACACTTTGGTGGTGTAGTTACTTGAACAGTATATGAATGAACGATTAGCAGAACTGATATTTAAAGAAAAATGATAACAATAGACTCCCATAAGAAGATCCAATGCAGTTATGTTTGCCTTAGAAAACAGGAAAGTAAACGCTTATTAAATTAGATAATATACAAATAATTTTGCCAAAAATGAATGCTGTGAAACTAGTTCCAAAATCTAAATATTGTTGGATTAGCAGCATCCTATGTATCCTTGAGAGTTATTTGCTAGGAAATGTTGAATTAAAAAAAAAATAAAATAAAATAAAGCTGAAGTAGCTCATCCATAGCTTATGGAGGCTGTTGAAGTCAACAACCTCTGTACACAAGTAAACTAGTTGTGAAGATGTTTCATGCTTACACTTAGTCTTGGATATAGGATTAAAACAAGAATATAATTTCTTGTCAAGTATAATATATGTTGTACCAAGGAGAAAAACTTTCCTATTTTGTCTTCCACCTTGTTCTTCTCCAAGATTCTTTTCAGTAATTTTTCTTTGCCTATTTTCAAGTCTCTTCTTCTTTGGTGCATCAATCCGAAAATTGGTAAATATAGCAGCACATCACAGCATCCTGTCTTGTGACTTCCTTTTTATCTCTTCATAACTCTTAGCGCCTTATTTTCAAGTATGCCTGCATAAATCTCCTATTGGAATACTCAGTAGGAAAATTCATCCTCACTTCTCACATTCAGTTTTATTTCCCTTTTCACAGAATAAAGTTATGGTACTATACTATACCATAACTTTATTCTGGTAATCTGGAATTAAGTCTTCTGACCAGGCATTCAGAATTATGCAGAACCACTGTCAAACTTGTATACCTGTATTTAGACTTAAGTGCTGGTTGAATCTCATGTTATGTTTAATGGAAGGAAGATGGTATAAAGAATGAATTAAATGCATAATTAATGATTCCAGTATTTTGTCTCTGTCATTGGGACATCATCAGGGATATAATATAAAAATTTTAACAATGCACACAAAACATACAAAGAATAAGTAGAAGATGTAAAAGAGCCTAAAATGCTAAGAGGAATCTTCTACTGGCACTAGTAGGCAGCTGTTAGGTGAGAGATCTAGCATGAATTTCCCAAATCTTGCGAAGTTTCACACAGTCATATTTATTGAGGTTTGGTTGGTTTATTAAATCTGCTGCTGATTCAAAACAACAAAAAAAAATTCTTGTGTGCATTTACTGCATCGAGGTATAGTCAGGGCCAGCTAGGAATTTTGTCGCCCCGTGCATTATCATATTTTGCTGCCCCTTCCCCCTAAAAACTTTTAATAACGTTTTAAAAGCCATGATGTTAAGCTAGGTTTCACCATGTCTGATCATAAATTCTAAATAGTAGCATTAGCTAATGAAAATTCATAAGTTAATGAAAAATGATCGTAAACTATATTTTTTACAGAAAGAGAGACAACACCTGTTAACAGTCGAATTTTGTTCTGAAAATGTGCATCTGCGTGTGTAATTAAAATCAAGCGAAGACAAGTATACTCGTCAAACACAGAGTAAATGCACCTGCTGTAAATTTTAATTAAATTATAACAAAGTGGCAATTATTAAAAGTTAGTTTATTTAAAAAATTGATAATTTTATTACTCCAAAATTCATTAATATCACAAATACTATCAATACAACCTAAAAAATATTGTTTTTTTAAAAACCATGGAAAATCCACGAACATAGAAAAAAATATAGCAATTTGCGGTACGATTATAGTTTATCAAAAATTGAATTCAACTTGCTAAAAATTGGGAGTGCGTAGTGCAATCTTTTTTTAAGTTTTTCGTAAAGTTTTCATTATTTTCTGGGGAAAATTAGGCACCATTTGCACAGTTCTCACAAGAAATGATTTGAATTGCATGCAATGGTATTTCATTTGCTTTGCATACAACATTATTTTCATAAAAAATGAAAACAATCTTTAGATTCCTTTATAATAATATGAGAAATATATTTTTTAATTTTTGTCACAAAGGGCAATTTATTTTTTCACATGAAGAGTATACTCTTTGCACACCGTTAAAGGGCTAAAAGAAAGAAAGAAAGAAAATAATGTATTACTATTAATTTACATGTAAGTAATGCTCATCATGTCATGTAGAATGAACTGCTAAATCACAAACACATAACTATGGTAAATATAATTTTTTTAGATTTTAGAACAGGTGTCATGTCTTAACATAAGTTAATTTACATTTTCATTATTAAAACGTAAGCCTACTGTTTAAAACCAAACTTTTCTGACTTTCATATTCGCACAATCACAAATAAGGCAAGCGTAGTCTGATTTCTGACCGATTTCATTTTCAATTAAAATCATGACAAGACCTTCCAATCGAGTTTCGGTTATTGTAGAACGTAAATAAATTTTAATAAGCTTTGTTTTGAAAGACTCTGCTTGCCGCTTGAGAAAAGACAGCATCTGCATTTAAAGTATTGTTGAAGATTACTTCAGGATCCACTGCATTCCCTGGGCTCACCCCAGTGTAAAATACGAAAAGATACAAGACACAGTCATCAGATCAATGTTAACACTGCACTGCGAACTGGTCGGATTCTCGCTTACAAATAAGAAACAACAGAAATTGCACATGGAAGACAGAATAACAACCATTGTCACGTCGTACAAAATTTCAAATCAATTCAATCATTCTGAAATTTTATATATAATCTAATCTTGTAATTCTATATTCAATAAGAATATGTTACTCTTCTTTCATTAAGCAATTTTGATAAATACGCATGTATTTTAACCTCAAGTCAAGGTCAACTCGTGGCAAAGAATGAAATCAGAAATAAATGTAAGATGGGTGTTCTGCTATTGTCACGTCGTCTGATATTATATGACAGTGCGATATTAAATGCAACATAATACATTATTTTAAATGATTATGATTTTTAAAAAATATACAGTACAATGAAGTTTTATTATGTAAAAATTTAACTAACAACATCCTAAAGTCTGGTATCAACAGAGAAGGAATAAATGACTTTTTTTATAGTTTAGGCCAATTTTTGCATCCCATGCAAATGCACGTGTTGCACTGTCAGTAGAGCCGGTCCTGGGTATAGCAGTTTTTTTTTTTTATTCTGTGCAAGTTGTTAGGACATCCAGAAAAAGAAATTTATGCTTAGGATTAGTACTGCTTTTGTTTTTAGATAAAGTTCTTAGTATTATATAACTGCTATATTAAATATGTAATTTATAGAACACTTGTTATTAATGCATTTCAGCTCGTACGTACAGTGTCAGATCTATTTCGTATTGTTCCATTTTCTGTCTTCGTCATTATTCCTTTCATGGAGTTGCTACTTCCAGTAGCTATCAAGCTTTTTCCCAACATGTTGCCATCCACATTTCAGACATCATCAGCAAAGGTAACTTTACAATTGAATAAATAAAATAATTTAAATAAATAATAATTTAAAAATTTAAAAAAATGATTTAGCTTTAGAAAAAATAATTTTTTAAATACTTCATTTAGGCTATCAATAAGAGTTCACCATCTACCTGGAGTTAAGTGGCAATATTTAGGCTAGCTTGGATAGTCAAGCAGATAGTGTACCAACTCGTCAACCAACATGCTGTGGGCATGGATATTTGGAAAGGCTTTAGATGGTAGATGATTTTCATCACTTAATGTGAGACTACCATCTTGCCTATTAGAGGACTGATCTCGTAAATGTTCCATATTTAGTCTCCAGGAGAGGTTTTCTGGATTATCTAATCCTTATCACACTCGTGGTGCTAATGTTCTATAGATTTGCCACTTTTTGTGAGTTGGGATTACAAAAAAAAGGAGAAAAATAAGATACTGTTTCTAATTAATAAATTTAAGATTGTTACTGTTTATCACCAATTTTCTTTAAAATTTTATTTTATTTGGCTCCTGAAAAAACTGCACATCCCAGCTTTCTTAATCTACTCTACCAATCTTTTTGTCTTCCTCTGAGCATTTCCTTTTCTCTCTCATTTTTGATTCAAGAATTTTTTTTTTTTTTTTTTTTTTTTTTTTTTTTTAATCTTTCATCTCAGATTCAGTTTTAATGGCCATATTATATTGCATTAGCTTTTCATGCACATTTTAAATGATAATAACACCAGCTTCTTTTCTGGTTAATGCACTGCCATTCCTGTGTTGTCTCTCCACTCTTTTAATTTTTCTTAGCACTCTCATCTCTGTGTAATCTCCACTTTTTTTTAACATTTTTTTTTTATTTCTAACACATTTCTCTGTTTGTGATCCATATGAATGTGTTACAATTAGGTTGAATATAAATTTATCCAATTCGTGTCCAACCATACAGCCTTAATTATTCATCATCATGATCATCAAGGGGTGTTCCGGCTACTATGATTAAATTTACATTATTATTAATCACCATCAACAGTTTTCCTCCAAATTAGTCTATTATTTGTCAGCACTCCATTATTGCCGTATTTAACATTTTGTTCTTCTTAGGCACTTCTGGCTGAATTAATCCACCTAGACCTTGTCTTCCTCTTGATCTCTTTCCTGGCATCTTGGCATCAAAAATCTGTTTCACTAACCTTTCCTTGTCCATTCTATTTAAGTGGCTATACTACCATAGATTAGCCCTTCTGACACATTCTTGAATGCTAACAATGTCAAGTTCTTTCTAATATCTTCATTTTTAATATAATTATGCCATTAATGCCATCTGTGCACTCTTCTGAGTTTTCTCAGAACTCTCATATCTGTGGTCTCTAGTCTTTGAACAAGTGCTTTAGTTCTAACCCAACTCTCAGTTGTGACTTGTTGTGACTCTTTTAACAAACCCATGCAAAAAAAAAATGTTGGGAAAAAATCATCATCATCATCATCAAATTCCTGCCATGTACCCTCAAGGGGTGTACAGGATATGACAGTACTACATGAAAAAATTACATCATTACTAACTTCCTATCTACAATTTTCCTCCAAATCAGTCTGTTACTTGTCAAGACTGCAACATTATCAGATCTTATATTTCTATCGTCTAAGGCACTTTGTACCGTATCAATCCATCTATATCTTGGTCTTCCTCTGGGTCGTTTTCCTGCAAAACCTGGCAGAGAGCACTTGTTTTGCTAATCTTTCCTCTCCCATTCTATTTAAGTGACCATACCACCTGAGATTAGCTCTGCTAACGCATTCCTGGATGCTGCCAATGTCAAGTTCTTTCCTAATATCCTCATTTTTAATATGATATTGCCACTGATGCCATCTGTTCATGCCTATAATCTTTCTCAGGACTCTCATATCTGCGGTCTCTAGTCTTTGGTCAAGTGTTTTACTTCTGACCCAGCTCTCAGATCCATAAGTTAAAACTGGTTTGAACACTGTCTTGTATACAGCTAATTTAGTGTTCTGACTAATTTCTTTCTTATTCCTTATGAATTTATTCAATTGACTTCCCACCATACCAGCTTTGCTGATTCTGTTGTCTATTTCTATATTTAATTTACCATCTTCAGTAAAAATCGTGCCTAAGTAGCTATAATGTTTTACTTGTTCCACAGGTTCTCCATTCACAACACAGTTGACATTTTCAATGATTCTGCCTATTTTCATTGTCTTTGTCTTTTTATTGCTGACCTTCATACCATATCTATTACAACAGCTATTCAATTTACTCAGAGAATCTTGCAGACTTGTAGTGGATTATTTAGAAGTATAACATCATCCGCATAAAGCAAAGAGCTAACATTAACATCTCCAATTTTGATATCAGGTTTAATACCACATTCCTTCATAATGTGATCCATATAGATAATGAATAACACAGGGGATAATGTACATCTTGTCTCACACCAGATTTAACATTAAACCATCTTCCTGTACTTCCTTCAATTCTAACTGCTGACTTACAACTCAAATACAGACTAAGTATTGCTTGATATGTCCACAAGGAGACGTGCTTTGCATTATGGGAGATACTGAGACAAGGAGTGATTGGAGCTTGGTCCACCTTTGCTCGGAGTAGCCTGGTGTTGCACCACCTTACCTCAGTCCTGAAGATATTTTCAGGTGCAAACTTTGTTTGCTTACACTTGGATAAAGGATTAAACTAAATTTATTATAGTCTAACCAAGTGCAAAATAAACTTTCTACATAGTGGGATGTTGTTACAGACATGGTGGATCAGTTGTTGGTGATGAAAAAATGCATCACCAAATAGAAAAGATGATTGCAAAAAGAGTAATCATAATGGGAAACTAATTATCCAAATATTGATTTTGTACTAGTGGAATCTCATGAGAAGAATGAAAATGCATTTATTGAGCTGTTGTGGGACAACTTTCTCAAGCAGCATGCGACAGAAGGAACTTGAGGTCAAAGAGTATTAGATTTGATTATACTGTCAGAGGACGTTTCAGTTAAAGACGTAACTATTCTGCCTCTGGTTGGTGACGGTCAGTGGTGAGCTATAAGGGGCTCGCCCGAGCATTTTGTTAAATTTTTCTCAAATTTGCAAGCCCCTTGTTCTTGTTTACTTCTTTATTTTTTCAAAAATAAAATATTAAAAAAAAACGTAATTTTTTTAAATATATTAAGCAACAAACTCATACGGTAACCTAACAAAGAAGTGATTTTATTAAATAAAATATTATAGTTACTGTTACTACCATTTTACAAATAAGAATTCACTTTTGGTAATCGCATATAAATAAATAGGACTATAAAATAATTCCCCTTGATTGGTACCGTTGATTATCACTTGAAGAGAAATATTGTACTTCATTATTATTGTTTTTAGATAATATTTATATATTATCTAATATATAAATATTTATTTATAGATTGTTTGTCATAAAAACTATTGCAAACAAAAGAAATTTATTTTGTTTATAAAAAATGCAGACTATTTCATATGTGCAATTATAAAAGATTTTATTCTTATTATATTTTGATAGTAAAAAAATGTTTTTCTTATGTAACATAAATAAATTAACACAGATGACTGCGTGCAAATATTTCATGTTTAGATCATGAAAGTTTTTTTTTTTTTTTTTTTTTTTTTTTTTGGCTCGACAATGCGAGCCCTTTGTTAAAATTTCATCATGCTGTACTCACTTGGGAAGTGACTAAGTTTATGAATGTTCCATTCAGAAAAGGTTACGTGTTGTGAACTACAAAGCAGGAAATTATGACCAACTGAGGAGTATGCTGAGTTCAATGGAATGGGGTCGGTCGCTGGATGGGAAGAATACCAACAGCGCATGGGAAGTATTTAAACAATACTTACATGATGCAATATCAGAATGTGTCCCAAGAATTCAAAGAATAAATAGGGTAGGAGTCAAATGGATGTGCAATCTTATTAAGCAAGAGATAAATTAAAGATATCAAGAAATTATATACTTGATTTAATCCTTTATTCAAGTATAAACAAATAAGTTTGCACCTGAACTATTTTCAAGACTGTGGCAACTCGTATATAGAAGCTTATAACTTCACATTACTTGCCTTAGTAAGTAAGCCAGAGATTTATAAGCAAAGGATGAAGGAATACCGTGTGCATAAGGATATGTCAGTTGTGAAAATTATAGCAGCAGGCTAGAATAGTCACAACTGTTGTATTCAAAGCAAAGTCTGAATATGAAAAGAAACTGGCTCTGCAACCCACAAGAATTCTATTGATATGCTGCAAGTAAAAGAAAGAAAGAATATGAAAGAATAACTCTTCTAAATGCAGATGGCATGAGGGTTACAGATGTTCAAC
The DNA here is from genome assembly GCF_054136105.1 of Typopeltis vanoorti. NCBI lineage: Eukaryota > Metazoa > Arthropoda > Arachnida > Uropygi > Thelyphonidae > Typopeltis > Typopeltis vanoorti. The sequence goes on along the minus strand of NC_143574.1, from coordinate 17,750,451 downwards.
TAATGAGTGCCCATTTTGTAAAAAGCTATCAACCTGGTGTATGCGACACTGCTACCTCTTCACTGGATGAAGAGGTAGCAGTGAGAAGTGGTAGCAGCAGAGAAACTCAGGTTCATGAGGACGAGGTATTAGAGCTGTTGCACAAACTGAATAAGTAAGAATTCAGCAATAGGAACTGATGGGATATCAGCATCTGTGCTATAAGAGTGTTCAGCTGAACTGGCTATTCCTTTGACCAAGCTATTTATTACGGGTCTCAGAACAGGAAAGATTCTTCAGGAATAGAAAGAATGTATGGTAATTCCATTGCACAAGCATGGTGCAAAGACCAATGTATCTAACTATCGATGAATTAGTATCTTAGGAGTGGTGGTGAAGATTTTGAAAAAATTGGTTAAGACTTACATTCAGAAATGGATTGACAGTGAATCTCTACTTTGCCATAAGCAACATGGGTTTACTAAGGGAAGGTCATGTTTTAGCAACTTGCTCATGTTCTATAACAATGTTATCATAGAAGTAGACAAGGGGAAATGGATATACTATGATATGTTTGGATTTGGCTAAGGCTTTTGGCAGAATACAGTATGGTAGACTGTTGCGTACATTGGAGAATATGGGTTTGGGTTATAGAATATTAGCGTGAATAAGAGAATGGCTGACTGACAGATATCAAAAAGTGGTATGATTTAAGGTAACCAGTCATATCACAAGGATCAGTGCTTGGTTGCCCATTGTTATTCAATCTATACATTAATAATATTGGGAAGGATTTGACAAGCGACATGCAGCTATTTGCTTATGATGCAAAGATTGGTAGGAAAATCAGGAATGCTGCTGATATGCAGTACTTGCAGAATGATTTGAAGAAGCTGGAATTGTGGGCATGGGAAAATGGATGTCAGTAAATGTAAAGTCATTCACTTTGGTGTGATTAGATATCCAATGTTGTATTATATTGGTGGGATTATGTTAGAAGAAATTGATCAGGCTAGGGATCTTGGAGTGTTAGTAGATAGCAAGTTAAAGTTCAGGGGCCATGTAGCAAAGATTGCAAATACAACTCAAAAGATAATTGCAATGCTGAAAGAAACGTTCACATATAAAAATAAGGGTGTCATTTTGCTTCTTGATAAGACCTCACTTGGACAATTGTGCACAGGTCTGATCTCCTGGTTTCCTTTGTTATTTCTGATATAGTGAAGAAAGTGCAAAGGAGAGTGTTAAAAATGATATCAGGATTATGAAGACAGATTGAGAATTTGTAGACTGCAGACACTAGCAAACAGGAGAAAGGGGGGAGAGGTGATATGATTAAGACTTGCAAACTTCTGAAAGGGTCATACAGGATTTCAATTGATGGAATTTTTCAATTTATGGAGGGTGGGGAAAGGGCAAGAGGGGCATCCTTGGAAACGGAGAATGAATGTCACTAAATAGGGAGTGGGGGCTAGATTTTTTTCTCACAGGGTGGTGTGTGATTGAAATGTATTACCATTGGATGTTGTTGAGTGCAAGTAGTGTGAATGAATTCAATAATAAGTATGATGGCTGGTGCATGCAGTATGTGGCCTCCCTCATTGAGTCCATGACTCCCTGAAGGTCCCTCTTAATAATAATAATAATAATAATAATAATTGCTTGTTAAAATTTTGAACAATTCTGCTAGTTTTATCTTAGCTAATTTTTTTGTATTACTTAATACTATCTTTGGTTTTGTTTTTATGTAACTGTTTCTTAAAGCACTAATAACTTCATTTTTATTTAGATGATATTGATATATCACCCTACATAGGTGAGATTGTAATAAATGATGAGTGATTGACAGTCCACAAGAAAATGAGTGACAAGTGTGTTAAGGAAGATGAAGAAAACAGGGTAGTGGCAAGAAAGGATGGGAACCGTATGTCCAAATCATAAATATTTTATTTATGTATCTGAACTTAACCCTTGATCTTATAGGAAGGGAAGTTGATGGTTGTTGGCAAATCACAAATACATTGATTCAGACCCTACAGTTTGAAGGAAACAGTTGACTGTTTACTAAAATTAGAGTTAACAGTGGGAAGGGAGAATGATTAGTGAACGCTTAATCTACTTTCTTTCTGTAAGCAGAAATTGTTTTGCCAAATACACCAATCACCTGTGGAATGTTTGCTCTTCATGGTCTGACTATTACTTCTGCTATTCTGACCCAAATACCTGCTCTGAGCAAATCACTAAATTATGTCCCCATGTCCAGTCATGTCCCCATTTTACCCAACATTTTCATCCTCTCTCCAAGTGCTGGTTCAACAGAAGATGTACCAAAGCACTCGAAGAAAAAAATTCAGCTTGCAACAGGTGGTTTGTAACAAAAACATCAACTTCATACTCAGCCTATGTTGAAGCACAAAGCATAATAAATGTAGAATAACCATCATCATCAGACCCAAATCTCATTTCATAAAGGCTAATAGCATAATCTTCTCTCCAATCTAAATGAAATGCCTTGCCTTCTTGGTTCTGTGCAAACAAAAGCCATCAGATGCAATTTCTGCCCATCTATGCTTCCATCTCTCTCTCTCTCTTCTCTCACACGCACACACCTAGAAGGTACCACTATTATAGTACTTAAAGATAAAGCTGCTTTTCTGGCGTCACTTTTTTAATCCAACTGCTATATAGATTGACCCAGGACAAATTACCTTGTACATACTAAAATCTCAGCACATATGCCACCTATGGTTTGTTGGCAAAAAGACCTCAGAAGAATAATAAACAACTTGGACGTCTTTTGGTCCCATTGGCATCTCTCCAAATTTACTCAAATATTGTGCTCTAGAGCTAACACCCATTCTCTTTATCTTGACAATCTTCTATACTTAGCTGCCACCTATCCCAATGCATGGAAGCAAACATATAACTCATCCATTAGCTAGAAGCCCACCAGTTAATTAGTGATCACTAGTATGGATTCTATCAATCTAGGTCATGTTTTAGCAACTTGCTCACATTCTATAACAATGTTACCATAGAAGTAGACAAAGGGGAATGAATACACTGATTCTTTTGGATTTTGGCAAGGCTTTTGACAGAATACATCATGCAGTGAGCAACCAGAGATAGCCAACTTTCTCTGGTCGCTCACTGCATGTCTTGGTGAATGGCTTCCTCATCAAGCTTTGCTCCCAGTGCCAGAGTGTCTCATGTCTCTGTTCTATTGACAATTCTACACATCACATCAATAACTTTCCCTGCCTCTCAAAAACTAGGCATTCTTTCTACCCGAGATACTAATTTTCACTCAACTAGCTGCTTACAACAAATCCCAGATTTTCTCATTTTAGAGTTTTGTTCTCATGTTTGGAGTAGTGAACCTAAAACCTCCTTTCAAAATTCTTAATGCTATCCAGCAGAGAACAATTTGGCTCATAAGTGATCTCTCTCCCTCTCAACTTAAAGCACATAAACTGCTTCTCCTTTTCCTTATTATTCCACCTACCTCTGTCCTCTGGAATTGCCTTCCTCATGATTTTTCCCAACAACTGCAACCTACAGATCTTTGAGAAAAATGTCTGTAGATTTCTTCTTTTTCAATCCTCACATCCCACACAGCACTGATGTGCTGTAGATTCTTCTACTTGTATGTGGAATAATTATATATTAAAAAAAAAAAAAATAGGGAAAAGAAGGCCATAATATTAGACAGTAATTTAACTTATAAACGAATGCCAGCATTAATTGGAATGCTCATGGAAAATGGTGGAGGCATAACTTAATTTTAATAATGTGTTTTATTTGTGATATAAGGGAAGGAAACAACCCTGATCGTTCCTGTTAATTTCTTTGAGTAATATGTATAACTGCCTTTCCCATCAACATTCTCCAGGTTGAGATGATCTTAAACGTTATTAAAAATGTTCTTAAAGTTTCATTAGGCAAATCTTTAATTATGCAAGCTATTCACTAATTTTCTTTTGAAGCAAAGAGTGATATTTAAGTGGGGTACAATAAGTGATATTTCAGCGGGGTACAATAATTAAATCATGCTTAAAATTAAGACACCTAGATTAATTGACCATCTACCATTTCCTATTGAAAGTAGCCTGATTTCTAATTAGATAAATTTTTTAAGTGTCTCTCACCCATGAAAGGTTTGTAAACCTATAATAAATTAGTACGTATGGTGTGCTATGGATTTTTTTTTTTTTCATTGTTTTATTTTTATTTATTTTTTACATAGTCTACAAACCTTGTTCTAGACCAAACATGGAACTGTTTCAAACCACTTCAGGGCTCCTGGTGGGCTCACAATGATGAAATTCATCTGCCACCTAATGACAATCACGAACATGTTCGTGGCAAAATTTGAATCTCAGTCTATTGGTTGGAGAAGGGTAGATAGGTTAACCACTAGGCAGGTCAGCAAACTGAAGAGGATATATAGCTCCATCAAAGTCCTTTACATTTATGCTTAGGCAGAAATGTACTATTAAGAGAGCAGCACATTGGTAAAACAAAATATTTTTCCAACTATACAAACTCGTTATCAAGATTTCTCCATCTAGACATATGGGATATTTTAGAATAGATTACTGGTAACACCATCATTCACATCCTTAGTATGGCAGATTGAAAGCAAAACTAACAAGCAAGGAAATAAATGTAGGCAATCATTAAAAAAAAGTTCACTTCATAATAGTTTTCTTGTACAGTGACACCATTCATTATCACAGTGATAGAAACTGGAGCTATTTTTTGAAAAAATACTATAGACATAATTTTGTTTTGCCTAATTCATTAAAATGATCTATTTGAAATGAACTTGAAAAATATTAATAATCTTAAATTCCAAATTTTGTTAAATACTATCAGATTAATGAGGAATTATCATTTAAGTCCTTTATTTTTCAATGAAATAATGTTAGGGAAACATGCAGGGCTACCCTCATTAATGCAGCTCCTTAACCTGACATTGAAATATGGAGGTATAAGTATTTTACAAGAGTTGCTAATAGCTCTGGTGATAATATTGATTTCATTTGAATTTAATGAGTTTTAATGGTTTGACCCCATGTAGAATAAGAAGAACCTTTTATAAGGACTTTTAAACTGAAAAGTGAGTTAACCATTCTCATATGGAGGCAGAAGGATTTTCTTCCCAGAAACCACAAGCCAATATCCGTAGAATACAGGCATTTAGCAAACAGCAAATAATGTAGAAAGGATTAACTGCTCTCTCATTCTAGAGGTAATAACTCATATGCCACAATAATAGTTTGTTATATGGTCAGTTTACTTGACTGAATTTCCTTTACAATTGGTCTGGTTATAAATTCAAAATCTGGTATAAAATATCAATATCTGGTATAAATTCAAATGTCTGGTTATACAAATTCAATACAAATTCAAGATGACTGGGATGTTTGTCTTTAAGTGGATGACAAATTTCATTGCTAGGTGTAAAATCACTATCTTCTTATTCTCTAGGATTTTTTCCTCTGTAAACTAAAAAAAAAAAAAAAAAAAAAATCCCCCCCCCTCCCTGCAAAGCATACTACTAACCATCCACACAAAAAATGCAATTGACAGATATATAGATGATTGTGCAAAGAAAGAGAATTAATTGCCCTATAGCATTAATTAGGTTTCTGTGAAGTTCAGTTACTTGGCTGTGACAGGTCATTGAGCCTTACTTGTTAAAGGGAAGATAAAATTAGATGAATATTTATCTGTACTTATTTAATATCGAAGTTGCATCTTCTGTTACTGTTCCTTATTGATGTAATAAACATTATGTATTGTAGTTAATTTATCTAGTTAATCATGCATGTGCATTGAGTTGGTATCCCAGCAGTTAATGTTTAATATTTTTTTTATGACTCTTACCTCAAAAGGCTTTTAACCAATGGTATAAGTATTATGGGTGAGCGGATTAGATAATCTAGAAACTCTGCTCTAAAGACCAGACATGGAACTTTTTCAAGCCACTTCAGGTTACCAATGTAATATTTTTATTTATATTTTATTTATTATTTATTTAATTATCATGAAACTTTCAACTGCACCTGTATATTCTTTTCCCTATCAGTTGTATTAGTGAGTTTAAGCTAGTTTAATCGCTCTTAATCCTCTCTGGCTATAATTTACTTCCCTCCCCCCTCTCAAGGTCGCTAGTATGCTAATTTTCATGTGTACTTAGTCTAGACTCAGGAATTGCTTCAGGCTGGAACCAATTCTCTTGTCTATCTTGCTGACTTTCTCTTGCACTGATCTTTAAAAATTTGTTTTTTTGATTAAAGATCATGTAGAGGAATTGTATGTCTTTCCCATACATGCAAGAGAAACATCCTACTCAACATGGAAATATCTCTAAAGTTTAATTCTAATTCAAGCAACGTTTAAAAAAACTTAAAATCAGTCAGTCGTGACTATTCTATCTTCAGGACACACAGGTTCTATGTTTTATGAGACAGTACATTGGCAAGTCAGAATCAGGCAAACTATTAACGAACAAACTTGTTTATTCATTCTTAATCAAGATAATTACAAGGATTAAATCTGTTGTTTATTATTTTAACGGTATAATAGAACACAGAAACTAAGTAAATAATTAATTTATTAACTTGATGCTGATATTTCACTGGTATTATAATGCTATGTTGATGATGTGCTTGCTATTTGGCCACATGGCCCTGAGACATTGAAAACATTCTTAGCACATTTAAATAGCCAACATCCAAAAATCCACTTTACTATGGAACTGGAAGCCAACAACTGTCTGCCCTTCCTGGATACACTCATCACACGTCTCCCAGATGGTTCCTTATCATTTTCAGTTTTCAGAAAACCCACACATACAGGCAGATACCTACACAAACAATCACACCATCATCCTTCTCAACAATATGGCATATTAAAAACGCTAACCCATAGAGCGAGAGCAATCTGTTCAAATGACAAGACTCTTACTGCTGAACTGACTCACTTACGCCACACCTTCTTGGCCAACGGCTACAATCCACAAAAAATAAACAAAATACTAAACACTCCTAAGAAACCCCTCCCACCATCCACCACAGAGAACTACAACAAAACAGTCACCATCCCTTACATTAAAGGCACATCCGAAAAGATCTCAAGAATTCTCAATAAACATAAACTACGCACTACATTCAGACCATATAGCAAATTAGCCACCCTCATCCGCTCACCCAAGGACAGCATTCCTCCTTTATCACATCCAGGAGTCTACCAAGTACCCTGCTCATGCAATCAAGCCTACTACGGTCAAACAGGAAGAACTGTGAATATCCGCATCAGCGAACATAAACGATACGTCCGGAATTATCATTATGGGAAGTCGGGCCTAGCAGACCATGCTCTGGATACCCCTGCACACAGGATCAACTGGAAAAACACAAAAGTACTACACAGAAAACCATATAAATCAGAGAGATTGTTCTTAGAGGCGACAGAAGCCCTAAAACACACTCCAAATCTCAACAAATATGGCTGTATTAACTTGCCGAAGATCTGGGAGACAGTCATATTAAGAAAAAACTAGCACTTTTCTAGGACTCTAGTAATATATGATAGCGGTTTTTTTTTTTTTTTTTTTTTTTTTTTTTTTTTTTTTTTTTTTTTTCCCCAGATAGAGGGCACCAAAATCAGGACTCTAGTCTTTGTGTTGCTGCTACAATTTTGTTTAAGTACACCATGTTGTTTTAGTCTCGTGTATTGTGACAAACAGTGTTTTTGTGCTCTGAAGATGCTGGTTATAATACCAGCGAAATATCAGCATCAAGTTAATAAATTAATTATTTACTTAGTTTCTGTGTTCTATTATACCGTTAAAATAATAAACAACATGTTCGACGAACACATAAGTCTGTCCACGCGTTTAAGGATTAAATCTACACATATCAAAATATCTATCTCTTATTAACTGAGCTAAATAACAATGGAAACAAAGTAAAAAAAAAAAAGGAAAAAAACTTGTCTGGTTCTCCTCTCAAGTAGATCAGCATTTCTCGCTTAAGCCCTTTGATATAAAACAATATCAATGATCATAACAACCAGACACATGGATAGATAAATATACACTCTAAAGTAACTTAATTCAGGCTAAATGATTAGGCATAACTAAACTTTACAATCAATTTCCCCTGCATTACATAACATTAACAAAATTCTCTGAACTCTGTGAACAATTAGTTCACCATTAATTAGAAGTGGTGTTTAAGGGTCAAAGCTGTATAACTGAGAGGAGACCTCCACATTGCCATTAAAGGAATGTGGACAACTGACCAGGGCTTCTGACCTAATGTCCACTCCTCACCTTCTCGTGGTGCACCCTGTTGGGATCTACCTGGATACTGAACGAACGAGGATTGGCTGGCAATTTGGGATTTAGCTGACCAAATTGTATTTTTATTGGCTTAAACCAATATACAAAATGATGGTACAACATGACAAAATTTCATGCCAGCTGGGATGTTGCCTGGTTAAACAAGGCTCCCGTTGTTTTCGCCAGGGAACCAGGGCGAACAGCGAAAAGTCAGCTACTGGAACAAATCTGAAAACACACCCAAACTTAACATCACCAGAGTTAACGATTGGTACTATCGATATAAGAAGCCTGAATGGCAATGAAATGGAGCTAGCTGAGGAATTAGATAAGTACCAGATCGACATAATAGGGGTGACTGAAACAAAAAAGACAAAAACTGGTGAGATCTTTCTTAGCAATAAATACAAAATGTTATATTCAGGCAATGACAATCAAGGAAAAGAAGGAGTAGCCATAGTATTCAACACAAAATACGAGTCAAATCTTCTTCAATGGAGGCGGTCTCAAGTAGAGTGATGTGGGCTAATATCAGAATGGGGAATTGGACAATGAGACTTATTTCTGCCTAAGGTCCCACAGAAGGTTCTACTAAGGTAGAAGTAGAGGAATTTTTTGATGCTTTAGAAAAGCAACTGACACAATGAAAAAGGAAAAGTTGGTCTTTGGGGATCTAAATAGCAGAGTAGGAAATGATTGAATGAAAATATTTTGGGAAAACTTGGAGAAAAAGAGCAAAGTTAATAATAATGGCAAATTCCTGTTGGATTTCTGCTCAGGACATGGACTGGTTATTACTAACACCATGTTCCAACATTAAAATGTACACAAATTCACATGGAGAGAAGAAGCAAGGAATAAGAAAAGTCTCATTGACTATGTTATTGTTGATAGTGATGTTTTCTCCCTTGTGCAGGACACCAGAGTGTACAGAGGATTTGAAATTGGAAGCGATCACTATTTAGTGTTGAGCAGGATAAAATTGAATTTCATATTGAAAAGAATAACATGTAAGAAAGTTTTAAAGTGAATAAAATTTGAGCAGCTCTCAGATGTGAACTGTAGACTAAAATACACAAAGATTATTGAATAAAAAATGAAAGAGTTTGAGAACAGGAACCAAACCTTGGAGATTCAGTGGCAAGCCTTGAAGAAAACCTTAATTGATTCTGCCAGAGAGGCATGTGGTGAGGTTGTCTGCAAGGATAAAAAAATCAGAACTCCATGGTGGACACAGGAAGTTAAACAGGCAGTGAAGGAAAAGAAGAAAGCATATCAAAAGTTCCTGGCAAATAAGTCAGCTTTTGCTCTTAGAGAATACAGAGACAAATGTAAGAAAGCAAAACACTGTGTAAAACTAGCTAAACAAAAGTCTTGGAAGGATTTTGGCAAGAACATAGAAAATAAATATCAAGAAGGTGGTAAGATATTCTGGAGGTTGTTGAAGAAGCTTAGAAATGGAGGAAAGAGTACTGTAAAAGGAGTTAGAGATGATAAAGGTGACATGAAAAAGGAAGAAAAAGATATCCTTGAAGTATGGAGTAATTACTTCGAAAAATTGCTAAATGAAACAAGCAGTGATAGCACAGTGGTAAAAAACATTCAACAGGCAAACAGTCTGGAATACATATCCATACTTGAAGTAGAAAAAGCCATCAAAGACTTTAAATGTGGAAAGGCAGCAGGAGTAGATGATATTCGACCAGAAATGCTGAAGTATGGTGGTATACGAGTCTTACAGTGGCTACACTGCATAATTCAGAAAGCCTGGACAGAGGGACCAATTCCCAATGATTGGAATAGAGCTGTAATAGTACCCATATATAAAAAGAGAAATAAAACTGCATGTGAGAATTACAGAGGTATTTCCCTACTGGGTGTTCCTGGCATGATCTGTGCAAGTATACTTCAGAAACAGTTGAGAAGAATTGTGGAAGAAAAGTTTGGTGAAGAACAAGCTGGATTCAGGCCAAATAGAGGCTGTCAGGATCAGATCTTCACTTTACGACAAATAGTTCAGAAAGCATGGGAATATAAAAAAGATCTGTATTTTAGTTTTGTCGATCTGGAAAAGGCATATGACAAGGTGCCAAGAGAGAATCTATTCAGTATGCTACAGTTATATGGTGTCAGTGGGGCATTATATCAAGCAATACTTAGTCTGTTTTTGAGTATTAAGTAGGCAGTTAGAATTGAAGTACAGGAAGATGGTTTAATGTTAAATCTGGTGTGAGACAAGGATGTACATTATCCCCTTTGTTATTCATTATCTATATGGATCACATTATGAAGGAAAATGGTATTAAACATGATATCAGAATTGGAGATGTTAATGTCAGCTCTCTGCTTTATGCGGACGATGCTATACTTCTAAAGAAATCCGCTACAAGTTTGCAAGATTCCCTGACTAAATTGCATAACTGTTGTAATAGATATGGTATGAAGGTCAGCATCAAAAAAACAAAGACAATGAAAATAGGTAGAATTGTTGTAAACGGGAAACCTATGGAACAAGTTAAACATTTCAACTTCTTAGGCCAGATTTTTAGTGAAGATGGTAAATTAAATTTGGAAATAGACAACAAAATCAACAAAGCTGGTATGGTAGTAAGCCAATTGAATAAATTCATATGGAATAAGAGAGAAATTAGTTGGAACACTGAATTAGCTGTATACAAGACAATGTTCAAACCAGTCTTAACTTATGGATCTGAGAGCTAGGTCAGAAGTAAAACACTTGACCAAAGACTAGAGACCACAGATATGAGAGTCCTGAGAAAGATTAGAAGCATGAACAGATGGCATCAATGGCAATATCATATTAAAAATGAGGATATTAGGAAAGAACATGGCATACATTGTCAGCATCCAGGAATGCGTTAGCAGAGCTAATCTCTGGTGGTATGGTCACTTAAATGGAATGGGTGCGGAAAGATTAGCAAAACGAGTGTTCTCTGCCAGGTTGGTAGGAAAACGACCTAGAGGAAGACCAAGATATAGGTGGATTGATACGGTACAAAGTGCCTTAGACGATAGAAATATAAGATCTAATAATGTTGGAGTCTTGACAAGTAACAGACTGATTTGGAGGAAATTGTAGATAGGAAGTTAGTAATAATGTAAATTTTTCATGTAGTGCTACGATATCCTGTACACCTCTTGAGGGTACATGTCAGTAATTTGATGATGATGATGATTAATTAGAAGTATGGCCTTCCGACTTCGCGAATGTTCTTTACACTAACTAACTATGATATCGGCATTCTTAGCCTCAATATTTACAATCTAATTTGGAAAAAGTTCTGGAAAATTCTTACTTGCAACCTTGTTAGCTAGTTCAGGACTCTTGCTGGCGGGATGTGAATCACCCCCGTCCTTGGAACAGCTGGACACAAGAACCTCTTTGAGACGAAACTGGAAGCGAGAGCCAGGAACAGAGCGATGTGGCTCTGTTCCTGGCTCTCCCCTTCGATTTCTTCCTTTTATCCTACTCTCCAACCGTGGAACGGCCTCAGGTTAAATCGCCCAGATATTCTTGGAGGGGTTTTCTCCGCCACCCTGCTGTCGCTGAGTTCTGGCGGGAAAACCCGTTGACCTTCGCGATTTTCATTAGCCTCAGGTCTATATGCCTAATCCTGTCTGAGCTATTTCTTTGTACAATTTCAGTAGTTCTTAAATATTTTAACAATTTTACTCTAATATTTTACTAGATTCAATACAGCAAAAAAAATTCAGGTAAATGTTAATTTAATTACAAGTATTTTGTATAATTTGTTATTTTCAACTAAAATCGGTATAGAAAAATTTTGTTCTAATTTTTCTTCATACAAGATTTTACACCAGTAAGTAGAGTGGTGGTCTTACATCAGATGATGAAATTAATTACCATTTAATGATATTCTCAAACATTCAGGCTTGGAATAATGGAATTCAAACTGATAGCTAATTATTTGGATTGCAGAAGTGCTATTCACTCGGCTAACCACGCCAACTTGGATCAGTTGTTCTGTTTAATTGGTATGGTGAAAGTTAAATTTCACTCTGTTCAATTTAAATCCACTTAAGATTTAACCTTCTGACCACGTCTGAATTATACAGAATAATGTATTATGTTCATATTATGTTGTGTATAGTATTATGTAATTCTTATTAAATAGTAATGTTCTAGCCTGGTTGTCTGAGTGAATAGCTCTTCCATTCTTTAAATCCTGGTGGATATTTGTTGGTGAGTGTTACAGCTTGGTGCAAGACCACTGCCTACTTAATAGAAGGTCTGAGTAAGCTTGAAAACGGTCATATTTGGTGTTTCTGTGGCAGTTTCTGGATTATCTAACCTTTAAATATGAGGTATTACAATTAAATTCTTGGAATGGAAATAACCATTCTGGGAGTTTAATTGTCAAACCTCATACTATCACATGTAGCGAGGGAGTCAAGCAAAACTATGTAACTTTGCATGTTTGAACATGTTTGTTCTGTTGCATTGAGTTGTTTCTAAACAGTCAAGCCAGTAGTTGGCAAGCTGTTGGAAAGTTTGTACATACCTGTTGTTTTCAGTGGAAAAATAAGTGAACAGAATTTAGAGCAGCAAGTTTTGTGCAGAGTTAGCAGAAGCACAAGCAAAACTAGACATGTTAACAGTGGTTTAGGGTGATGATGCTATGAAAAAGTAATATGTTTGAGTAGCATAAGAGATTTAAAGAGGGACAGGAAGACATAAGACATGATAAAAGAACCGAGTTACCAAACTCATTGAACATGTGAAAATGTGGAAAGAGTGTGGTAGTTAGCTTGATTTTACAAGTGATTAAGTGTATGGTTAATGGTAAAAGAATTAAATTTTGATAGAAACAGCGAGGAAGATTTTAATGGTGATATGGGAATGAGAAAACTTCTGCAAAGATAGTTCCATGAATTTTAAGTTAAGATCAAAAGCAGTGGTGGCTTGATTTGTTGTGATCTTTCTTCACAGTTGGCTATTTTGTCATAGAATTATTACTAGTGACAAAACTCAATCAAAACTTTTCAGTATGACTCTGAAACAAAAAGCTGAAGGACGAAGTGGAAAACATTTTCACCAAGACCAAAAAAAGTGCATTTAATGTCATGATTGCAGATCAAGACATTGCTTTTTTTTTTTTTTTTAATCATCAGGGCATAAGTTCACTTCAAATTCATTAAAAATTTGAAGTGAACAAACAGTGATCCAACACTGTTATTTAGAAGTGCTGGCAAGGTTACACAAAGCTGTTCATGAGAAGAGACCTAAATGTTGGTCAAACAATTGGATCATCCATCAGAACAAACAATGGATGATCCAATTGTTCTGATTGATGCGGAGTTATTGATTAACTCTGGAGAAATTGTTGTCCTTTATGGTGCATTTACACTGGTCCAACCAAAACTGAAAAAAAAATTTTTTTTTTCAATGTGATCATTCCGTGATCTTTTTGATTGAACAGAATTAGAATGACTGCTTTGAGATAATTCAATTGTCAAAAGATTGTCATAGTAATTATAATGTTAACTTCCATCCTAAATAAAATGAGAGCAGCTGAACCAGTTATGATGAAACCTAATATTTAAATTTAATCAAAACTGGTTTAAAGTTTTGTTACTAGAAAAAACCTTCAAGGAATTTTAATTTGTGTTAAAATCGGCAAATTTTGACTACTGCTTTTCATGAAGCGAAAGGGGAATTTTTTTGCATTACAAGTGACACCTGCAGCAACGTTGCCTTGGCCATTGGTGGCTATATCACTCCTTCAAATCCTGCCTACTGAATGTAATCTTACCATAATCCTATTGCCTTTTGCTTATTAACATTTGTTAAATAACACATCTTAATATCGTGAATGCCCCTGCAGTGTTTACGGAAATCTGTATTGTATGTGCATTCTTAACTTCTTTTATTGATTTTGTGAAATCTGACAGAAATAGAAAATCTTTATCGATTATCAAGCATTTCAGTAATAAATTTGGAATTTATATAATATTAGCAGCCATACCTCAAGAAGGAAAATACAGCATTTATTTCAGAAAATCAGGAGGCTACAGATGTGATGTGCTCATGTTAGCAAAGGCTAAAAGTGTGGACAATCCAAATGATCTGGATATTTTCAAAGGTGAGAAGTGGTGTATTGTGATCTTTCTTGTATATGAAAGACAGTATTGAGTTTTGCTATCACTGAAAGTGAGAAGGTGGTCCTCATTATGGTAATGACAATGTTTTCCTGGAATATCAAGGTAATTAGTTTTTAATGTATTGATTAAGAAATAACTTGCAGCCTGAGAAATTTGAGCCAGGCAAAGTTTGTCAAATAAAACAAGGAATCCATTACTGTTATCAACAACTATGAATAGAATTTATTTTAGTGAGAGAATATTAATTGATCATTTTTCTAAGAGAAAGAGCATAGGTGACAGTACAGAACCCTAGCATTTATTCTATTATGCTCGTTTGCTTCCACTTCTAGTTCTGAAATGCACTCACAAATGCATTCACCTTGGATGTTTTCTGTTACGTTATGTTGCTGAATAGTTCATGTAATAATATTTTAAGATATTTACTTATACTTTCAGAATATTCTTATCTGAGTTAGTTTTTTAAAATCATATATCATTCTTGATTTTCCATTTATTTATTTTTTATTTATTTTTTTACAAGACAAGTACTATAAGCTAACTAGAGCAAACATCCATGCCCAAGGTAGAATTCAAACCCACAACCTGTTGGTTGGGGAGTGGATATGCTACCCACTTCGCCAGCCAGGTCTCTATTCATTGTTACATAATTAATAGGAACTTCAAAAACATTTTCTCACTTCACAGTATTTTTCCCCTTTTATGTGACCCTTCCCCACCACAAAAGCCTTAACTGCAAGCCTATTTTTGTGCTTTTTTATATTATTATTAGTAAGCTAAAAGTTTAGTAATAATCTGGAAACCTTATCCTAGAGATCAAACATGCTTTTTTATGCTGCTTTAGGCTTCTAATAAGTAGAGTGGCAGTCTCACACTGGGCAATTAAATTCATCTGACAACTTAAAGATATTTGTAAAATATCAATTTGCAGTGGTGGGATATGAACCCACTGCCTGTTTGGTTGGAGATTAGAAGGGACTTGAGCAACCACACTGGCTGGGTCATTCAGCATTTTCTTCATAGTTTGATTTTCACCTGATAAAGTTCAATTCTTGTTTTCAGTTTTACTCTTTTTCTGAAATAATATTTTTGTATTTGATATTACAAATCACATCTGACAGTTTTTGATTTTCTTCTTTTCATAACTTTAACTGTTAAAATCTTCAATAGATCAGTGTATCTCACTGTTTAGCTTTCCCATTTTGAAATTGTCCTCATTGCTCTAATTAAATTTACCATTTAACTTTACTTATTTTGAACACTGCACCTGAAGTTTTTCTTTGTTTTTAATTTTGAATAATATTGCTATTCTGGCTTTTCTTGCTCTGTATCTCTTGAATAAATTATCTTATTATTTAGAAGAAACTTTGCTGTTTTAAGTCGCTTTTCAAGAAGACTAGTGACAAGAGGACACCATGCGATTACTAGTGTCCTCTTGACAAGAGGACACTAGTAATGACATATTGTTTTGCAGTATCATAGTACAGGCAGCCCTCGGTTTACGATGATTCAATTTACACCAATTCACAGTAACGCCAGATGCCTGCGTGTGCTTACTGTAGTGTGGTCTGACTGAGAAACGACACTAACAGGTGCTCTAGTGTTTGAGTGTTTACCAAGCTACTACGGCATATATGTATCAAACCTAGTTTTACTGTTGAATCTACCAAATTGTTCTATTTAATTTTTTTTACATACATACATATTTAAATTGATAAAGTACGTAATTACATACCATGTCTGATAAAAGAAGTGCAGAAAAGTTAGCAGAACTTGGTGTTAAGAAAGCATGGAAATCAATCACACTTGAAAAGATGGAGGTGATTCAAAGAATGGAAGATGGGCAGACACGTGCTAATGTCTGTAGAAGTATGAACTTACCTCCATCGACTGTTACTACAATTATGAAAAATGCAGATAGAATAAAACAGTCTGCACAACAATCTACAGTGGTATTAAATGCAAAACATGTAAGTTATAGCTGGGGTAAACTTCATGAATAAATGGAAAAATTATTATCATTATGGATGGATGACGTGAATCAGAAAAACATTCCTCTGATGCAGGCTGTTATAACTGAGAACAAAAACAATTTTTGAGGATCTTAAAAAGATGGATGGAGGGGAAGAAACATTTTTAGGAAGCAAAGGTTGATTCATGAGATTTAAGTCTCGAAGTAAGTGCCATAATGTCAAATTATGTGGTGAGGCGCCAAGGGCAGATGTTGCTGCACCGGCTGCTTTTCCTAATGAATTTCAAGACTGTGTAGAACAAGGAAGTTATCCTCCTGATCTCATTTTTAATGTTGATGAAACTGGGCTCTACTGGAAAAAATTGCCATCACACACCTTCATTTCCTGTGAAAAACATTCCATTCCAGTTTTTAAACTGCAAAAGATAGACTTACACTTTTGTTGGATGCAAATGTCTCCTGAACTTTGAAGCTTAAACCAATGTTGGTGTACCATTCACAGACACCACGCACCTTCAAGGGTCTAAAAGCCATGCTGCCAGTCTATTGGAAATGGAACAAGAAAGCTTGGGTTACACAAGACGTTTTTATAGATTGGTACACAAATTATTTTTGTCCTACCATGCTTCGCTTCTGTAAAGAAAATGATTTGCCAGCCAAGGTATTGCTTCTCTTGGATAATGCCCCTGGACATCCTCAAAACCTTGCTGAAGTAAGAACACCATTGAATGTCAAGGTTGTTTACATGCACCCAAACACATCACTTTTGCAAATGGATCAGGGGATTATATCAATCTTCAAAGCCTATTACCTCCATATAACATTTATGGAAATGGTAAGAATCTTGGACACTTCAGGAAAAACTATTAAAGACTATTGGCGGTCATTCGATCAGGAAAAACTATTAAAGACTATTGGCGGTCATTCGATATTTTGAAGGGCATTAACAACATCAAGGGTTTCAAGTATTTAGTAATACTTGGAACAAAGTGTTTAAAAGGAGCATGGCGAAAACTTCTTCCAGCATTTATGCACGACTTCGAGGAATTAGAGTAAGAGGAGAATGTTATTGAAGACATTGCCAAGCTTGCACGAGAGGTGGGATGGGACGATATTACAGCTGAAGAAAGATGTGACAGAAGTCTTAGAGAGCCATGATAAACCACTTTCCAATGAAGACTTAAAAGAATTAACTGAACAATTAAGTCAACATCCAAAGGAGGAAAAAGAAAACAAACAAGGTCCTCTGAGAGATATAAAAACGGCCGATGTACAGCATATCCCTGCAAGCATAGAGACATTGACTGATGAACTCTGCAAAAAGAAGTGTAATCACATCTATTCGACCTTACACTGAACTCCTTAAAGAAAGAAAAAGAAAATCTAGGCAGTTAACACTGGATACATTTTTCAAAAAAAAAATGCAGGTGATCCAAAACCAGGAACTTCAAATATGTAACATCTTTTCGAAGTTTCATATTTTTTGTATATAATTTTGTTTTGTTTTCGTTATTAATAATTTTATTTTAACAAATATATATGTATGTATTATCAAAGCTTTAAATATAATAATGTTACATACTTCATTGTGCATATTTTTTGACTGCATGGAACATAACTTTGTACTTCCCATTAAAATTGGGTTCATTTTACGCCGATTCGGTTTATGCCTGTTTTTTCAGGAACAGAAGTGAGGTATAAACCGAGGGCTGCCTGTATCTAGTATGCTTCTTGAGGAGTTATACAACTTGTAAAAATAATCATAATTTATGATTGTGAATCTTTTTACAATTGTTTCTCTATTCTAATATATCATTAGTTTTGGTTTCATAGCACGTATATCAGCACTTGTGATGCGCCCGTTATTGATATTATTATTATTGTCAAAATGAAATGTAAAGCATTTGAAATTTTGATGTACTTACTAGATTCTGAAGTTTGTTACCTTCACATTTTTTTATTGTAATTTAAAATTGTTAAGCATTGAGATATTTGTTGTGCTTTGCAAAGATATTCTTATTACGCTAATGAAGACACTGTGTCAGCCATTATATGTAACTTCTCATTATATGTAACTGAATGTCACTTGCCATTTAAATGGCGTGCACATGCTTACCAAGGAGATTGATGGGTGATTGACAACTGACAGAGAGAGCACTTGGTATTGGAGTAATGAGGAAAACAAGTAAAGAGCTAAGAGAAATTTGAGAATGGCAACCGAAGAATTTTGTTCTTAAAACTTAAAAACTTCTTAGGAAGTTTTTAAGTTTTACGTGGCAGTCTGGAGAATATTAATAGAAGATTCCTTGTTGAGTCTGTCAAGTATTTAGTAAATAAAAGAAGATATTGCAATCGACATTCTAATTAGATGTTCGAGGAAACGCTGAATGGAAAATTTCATCTTCTATCTTAAGGACACTGGATTACTATGGTTAAAAGCAATTGGTGAAATTTGAAACTGTAAAGTGGCTTAACAAAGAGCTCAACTAGATTTGTTGTTTATGAAGTAGTAGAAGAAACTTCTTTCTCTGGTACAAAAATTAGTAAATTGTGCATCAAATAGAACTGCAAGAGGTAAGAATATTTATACTTCACTACACAGGAGGAATAACATTGTGTTACATAAGGGAGATAAAAAAGGATCTTATGGAAAAGAAGAAGAAAATTTTATATTTTTGGAAAGGGCCTAACAAAGAAACTAACTCTGAACAATTTCGCTGTTGTGAAAACAAGATGTTTTGTCTGGTAGATGTGATTAAGTATATTGTCAAACAATCCAATAATAGAATGAGTTAGAGAATGAATGATTTTAATATTTTTGGATAAGAAAATCTCTAAAGTGTAGATGTATTTTAAAAGCCTTGGATCCAGTTAATTTTAGTTATTTATGTAATTTTATTTAAAATGTATATATTCCTAATCTTTAAAGGTACCTGTGGCATGACTGTAAACAATAAATTACACAATAACCACAGTAATTAACTTTAATGAAATGACAGTACAGATATTTTGTACTGAAAATAGCAGTACATCATCAGTATGTAGAAACAAGCAAATCAAAGAAATGGGAATACAAGGTCGTTTACCAAATAAAAACTGTTTTCGTCTGCCAGAAATTAATATTAATAAATAATATTATTAAAAACAATATTTTTGATGGTTACATAAAATAAGAATCTTCCAAACATTTTGGGGGGAGAGACAATCGTTCCGATTCAGATTTGGCCAATGTAAAATGGCTTTGCAACTTTCTTGAAAAGGTGTTCATATCTAAACCTGCTTCTATGGAGAAGATGAGCTTCATCCCACTTATTTATTTACACATATGGCTTTGTGAAACTGACAAGTGAAATGTACAATCACAATCTTCAGAAACAAATGATGAAAATCTTTACATAAAAGGCATGAACTGCATTCCAAGTCTTCCTTTTTTTAAAAAAAGCAAAAGTAATGTGTTATAATCAAGTTAGGGAAAATTATCATCCTACTGCACCAAACATGACAAGACTGCATGTTCTCTCCAATGCATCAGAACACAAATGTAGCTGTATCCAAGGTTTTATTAGAGAGCATTTGTGACTTTTGTGAAATCTTGATCAATTAGAGAAAACCCATTTCACTTTGCATCATCATCTGCTAGCATGAGGAGGAATTCTGCTGATACTTTGACGAGGACCTATGAGAGCGGCTATAAGAATAACATCTTCGTGGTGAACGGGACCTTGAATCATGTCTAATGATCACTCTAACTTCATCCCACTGGATACTGTGTTTAGTGTCAATACTATGTTGTGCCAGACCAGACTTTTGAGGTTTCATGTATTCGATATAATATTGATGTTCATTAATTCTTTTTTCCACAGAACGGCATGTCTGCCCGAAGTATGTTAGATTACATTCACAAGGTATCTGGCAAATGCTAACTAACGATAAAGGTGACCGTTTGTCTCTTGTAGATGGTAACAGATGAGAAATTTTGTTGATAGAAAAATATGTGGGAATGAGATGATACTTCAAAATTCTACCAGTCGGTTCAGAGATGCCAGAAATATAAGGGATTGGAGCCCTGCTGTCTGTTGAAGAAACCTGATATATTGGAACATAGGAGTCAGTTATCTGCTGGATTTGATTAGGGTTGTAACCATCAAATTCCATTAACGTTTTGGAAGAGGAACATAATTATGTGCTCTATTAATTAAAGACTTGATAACACCAATTTTTTGAAAGGTGTGATGAGTAGACTTTTGATGAATGTATCTGCCAGTAATACTGACTGCTGTATGTACCCATATTTCTGTTTCTTTGATTTGCTTGTTTCTACACACTGATGATGTACTGTTATTTTCAGTATGAAATATCTGTACTTTCATTTCATTAAAGTTAATTACTGTGGTTATCATGTAATTTATTGTTTAAATGTATATATTGTTTTAGTTTCATTAAATGTATATATATTTTTTTTTTATTTGATCTTGAGTCAGTGATTTTCTGGATTCTAAAAGAAATAGTTAAAAGTCATTGCACCAATCGGAATTGAGTCATTATGTAATTAATAAACACTTGAAGTAAAAAACCAATTTACAGAGATAAATAAAAAAAATTATAAATAATCAACATTAGTGTCAATTTAATATTAATTTATTTTTAAGCATCTCCTGTGTGTAGAATTTTTTAAAATTTAAATTACACATTTTATAAAATCAAAATATGGCATTGATGAAGATGAGAAGTTCATTTAATACAACAGTGCCATGTCTAGGAATAAGTGAACTTGTCTTCCAATGTCCTATAGACAGCTTAATACTGTTTGATAACAGCAATCAACTGTGTTTTCTGGTCCAATACAATTTCAGGATTTTCATATTCTCTCCATGCTCACTGTACTAAAATGTGTGTATATTTGTCAAGAATTGACACACATACACACACACGCACATATTGTAAAAACTTGAATTTAACATCAGCAGATTTGTGGTTATGATGATACCTGAAATTATTCATAATATACCATACTTCCTTAATACATATATGAATACATGATTTTATACTTTTTAGAGCAACCACTAGTTTACAGGATGACAACATATATATACACATACACCACTGCTAAATAGCAGTTTTTACTAGTAATGAACATTTTTCATTGACTTTAAAGGGAATTGTACTGATGCTCATGATATATGATATTTGCACTACACAATATTGGAGCAACCTCAGTATTGCCATTTTAAGTAACTAGTTAGTAACTAAGTATTCAATATCTTCAAGAAGTTTTTTGAATGATTTTACTATTGTAGATCCACTAGGTTTAAGTACAGCCAATTAAACTCATGAACTTATCTTATAATATCATAATACTAAAACACAGGTTTTCATTTTCTTATTTGATTTACCCTTTATTATGGTTTGTTTCAAACAGCATATATAATTATGAATTTACAGGAAATGAAGTTTAAAAAAGAACTGAAAGTAAAATTAGAAATGGCAAAATTTCTACAGGATACTCTAGATGAAATGGCTCTTCAGTCAAGAGGAGACAAACATTCTCACACTGCACAAGAATTTGCCTCTTTTTTTGAAAAGGTAAACACTTTTGAGTAACAGATTTACCCAGTGATTTTCCAGCATAATATATATATATATATATATATACACAGTAAAACCCCGTTTTTACTTTCCCGCAATTTACGTTTTCCTGCCATTTCCGTTGGTCCCATCTTAAGGCCTATTCTTACGATATATTGTTTTCCCGCCATTAACAACTTGATGTGGGCGTTATTTCCCATGATTTGTGTTTTTTTCTCAGGTGGCAATATTGATTTTTGAATTGATTTCTGCAGAAATTGCACATTTCTGTTCCTAGATGGCGTTGCTTTCGGCTGTAGTTTCGTTTCTGCCATCACGGTGACCTGCACTCTTGCAGCAGTAATGTAGTTATGAGCGATACCGTGATTTTTCAATCACAGTACGAATTGATATTGCAGAATTTCTGCTACGTAATTTAGCGTGTGAAAGTTGCTTTCAAGTTGCGGTGGTGGATTATCCATGTGAGTAACATGGAGAAAAAAGACAGAAAATGTATTTCGGTAGAAGAAAAGATGGCAATTCTGTGACGTATAGATTGGCATGTTGGAACATGTGTGCATGCATTTAGCAAAAGATCTTGGACTCTCCATGTCCACTTTGAACAACATAGTAAAATACAGGTCAAACATTGATCTCAATGCAAAGCAATCTGGCACTATGTCAAAAAAAAAGGAAAAAAAAAAGCAAAAACAATCAACAATTACATTTTTTTATAGATAAATGTAATTGTAAATTCATTTATTTTCAGTTATTAAATTTTGTAATCGTGTATGTAGACTCGCACACTAGCAGTAAGTCATCTTTTAGCCTTTTATTAATGTTTCCTGCTATTTACACTTTTTTTCATCAGTCCCCGAAAAGTGTAAAAAAAAAAAGGGGTTTTACTGTATATATAAAAGATATAAGTGAGCAATTAATTTTTTTATGCCATTATTGATCCTGAATTAAATTTATTCTTTTACAACAAAACTTATCTAATTTATAAGAAAGATTCTGGTAATTTGACCACATGTTTATTAAGATAAATATGAATAAAAATAAAAAACCTGACAAGTTACATAAGTTGTTTGACTTACATCTTAAGGGGTCAAAGGTAACTAAAAGTTTAAACACAAGAAATGAGAAATTACTCAAAATAGTTAATTCGATGCAGTTGTGGCCGTCTAACTGTTCATTACATTAAATATACGAATGCAGATTCAGTGCAATACTAAGTTTGAACAATGCTGGATGCTGTCACGTTCACATTGTTCGAGGTCTGACTTGGGTATATTTTTTATCAATGTAGACCAAACTTGTGTAGAATTAGGCCCTGGTTTTTGTTGCATTGTGTTGGAATTCTAAGCATGTTTGCAGCAGCTTTAAATTTTTTTATGCAACAATTTTTTTCAACGTAAGACATGTTTGTTTTTTGCCAGAGTACATTATGGCCGGTGGAAGTTGTATGGTATGCTAGGCCTGATTTGTGTTCTCTTCTTTTTTGCATATCTTTTTGGTGTTCGTTCATGTGAATTTCCCCTAATCTTCTCGTCTGGCCTACGTAGCAGATGCCACAGGAACAATTAATTATATAAACACCTGGTTTTTTTTAAAGGATGATGTGGAGGTTTTGGGGATGTAGAAATCATGAAATTTTTTCCAGAGGTAGAAAAGCAACTTTGATGTTATGTTTGTTTAATAATTTGGCCATTTTGTCTGTAACATTCTTGATGTATGGAAGTGTGATTGCATTCTTGAAATCTTACTTTTGTGAGATTCTTGTAGGAGATGTGTTGAGGATTCTTTTTATTGTCTTAGCTTCATAATCTTTTTTTTTTTTTTTTTGATGATCTGTGTTAAATAATTGAAATTCTTAATTTCTCCATTTTTCTGTGCTGGAAATATAAACTCTGTCCCTCAAAGTTTTAATTAAACTTATTTTTTGTGAGGGATGGTGGTGTGAGGCTGCATTAAGATCAGGGGAAATTCACACGAATGAACACTAAAAAGATGTGCAAAAAAGAAGAGAACACAAATCAGGCCTAGCATACCATACAACTTCCACCGGCCATAATGTACTCTGGCAAAAAACAAATATGTCTTACATTGAAAAAAATTGTTACATAAGAAAATTTAAAGAAGCTGCAAACATGCTTAGAATTCCAACACAATGCAACAAAAACCAGGGCCTAATTCTACACCAAGTTTGGTCTGCATTGATAAAAAAAAATACCCAAGTCAGACCTCGGACAGTGTGAACGTGAACAACAGAACGTGACAACATCCAGCATTGTTCAAACTTAGTATTGCACTGAATCTGCATTCGGATATTTAATTTAATGAACAGTTAGATGGCCACAACTGCATCGAATGAACTATTTTGAGTAATTTCTCATTTTTTGTGTTTAAACTTTTAGTTACCTTTGATCCCTGAAGATGCAAGTCAAATGACTTACGAAACTTGTCGGGTTTTTTATTTTTATTGATATTTATCTTAATAAACGTGGTCCAATTACTGGAATATTTCTTATGAACTGCTAAACCACTGTTATCTAATTTATATTTTCTGACTATTGCATGTATTTATAAATAATGAATTATTTTTGTTAATCATGGCATTTCCTGTTATTTTTGAATTCCTGAATGTTTTGTTCATGTAACTCATTCTTGATTACAAGGTTATATGCTTGTCACAAACAATTTAATACCATTATAGATTCCTGATATATATCCTCAAGGGATGTATATGATACTACAATGACACTGTAAAATTTTTGGTGTGGGGAGTGATTTATTGTACTCATTTGTATCTGTATTCTATCTTATGTATGGTCTAATTATTAACTTGTAATCTTGTCAGGCTGTGCCATTGTAAAAACTTATGCTATCTACTAAATCTAGTCTATTCTCGTTAATCCTTACTTTCTTTATTCGCTAAATCTCCCCCTCCTTTTTTTTTTTTCTTCTTACCCTTGCTCCTACCACTTGCTAAGTTGCTTGCTTTTTCAACTATTGCTGGCTAAACGATTGAAGTATACTTATTCTCTTAGACTCTTCTGCCAGACAAATTTATTTTTATTAATGAATGCACCAGCCTGGAAGAAATAATATATATGGTCTAAGAATAATAAGAGTATGAACAAAGGTAAGGTCCCAGCTATAATCCTCTTAACTATACAGCAAGTCGTGGCTATTCTAAATCAACACATCTACACAGGTACAAATTTTATTTGAGATAGTGCATTGGCAACTGATAAGATCCATTGTTCCAAAAACAAAACATTTTATTTTAACTAGACAGTTGAGATTACAACACAGTGGGGAATAGCTAACTTTCCTAACTTATCTACCTTCAGCAGAACCACTAAATCATTGAAATATATACATTTTACGTACACTCAACATTTACATTTTACTTAGCATTATGAGACACATACCTTACTGTAGGTATAGAATAACTATTCCCTCTTATATAACTACCATAATGTATACATTTGTTCTACCCTGATACTATACAACACTCGACAGAACTCGACCACCGATCTTTTGTAGCACTTACAATTCTTACTTATTTAAATTACAAGGAGATTAATAACAATATCACTTGTTTACTCACAGTTCTTTCTGTAAACACACAGTCCTCTTTCATGAGCTAAACCTCTGTTGGGACATATTGAATCATTTCTGTTGCACAGGACACGTTCTTGTCTTGGGCACTTCTGTACTTTACTTCTCTTGTTCCACTGGTGGCTTATTCGTTGACCAGACATCAAACCTTTCACGGGAATCGCAGCCATCTATGCGGTGGGACAACTGTTGTTGGACGCTCCTTGGAAGCCTCCAGGAACATTCCAGAAGAATCGGTGATGACATAGCTCCGACAATGGGCACTAAGTCTCCAGTTACATACTCTGTGTCACTGCCTCATCTTCTCTCTTCCATTCAGCCAATAAGGGAACCAAAACACCAGCATTTTGGTGACAGTAGTCGTCCTCATAATCCTTCTTGTTCTCTTCCCCTTCAACCCCTTATATATGCTCCCTGCTCTTTGTTCTCAACCTTCGAATGTCTGTAATTACCCGTCGGCACGGTGAAGTCACTCTGGTCTCCTCGCTGAAGATCCTTGCCTTAGGCCAGCGCTTCCCAAACTGTGGGCCGCAGCCCCCTTGGGGGCCATAGGTTTTGTTGAGGGGGCCGTGAAATAATGAAAACAAATTTAAAATGTTTTAAGACCAAGTAGATTTTTTTATTTTAATGGAAAAATTCACACATTGGTGCTGCGTATTTTGGCACTTAATGAATATTAGTAAATATTGCTTATTCATATGTTTCATTTCAAAGCAGTGGTTAATTGTATTTACTTCGAAAGCTCTCCAGGGAAGCTCCAATCTTCCTGTCCCTTTCATCAATCAGGGACTGTTGATATTGACTTTATATACATATCAAAACTCGTTTTATATTATCACTGTCATCCGAGCTAGTTTTCTGTTACCAATAAAAGTTTCGCATATACTTCATACATGAAAAAAAGCTTAAACAAGTTCATGTGGGGACATAGTTACTCGCTTGCAGTGGTAAACAACATCCCCTCCCTAAAAGCCACTATACTGCAGAGGCAATAAAAACAAGTACTTTTATTTGCCAGTGAATAAGGTATGAACAGTCTGTGTAATATATTTCTCAACAAATAGCGCAATTAGAGACAACTGGGATAAAAACACACTAATTAATTAATCACGTCCCCTCATACAGAAACTATGCTATATAGACTGAAACAAAACCATATGTTGCATGGGCAAACATAGTATCTTAACTAATAACTATTGTTATTAATTAGATGTGTGCGAGTTCGATTTTCCAAGGCAGCAATAAAATTCAACCGAACGTGCTAAAATTGTAAACGTGTTAAAATTAAGTAATATATATATATAATGAATGTTATGGCAGTTTCACATATGGAATTTGGTTGAAGAGAGTTAGCATATCAACTCAGTTGTCAGCTATGCTTTTATCTTTCGGCTGCACGATCTTTTGTTAATACCGCACCAATCATATGCACGTTTTAAAAACCTGCCTTTGCTGTCTGTTTCGTGTTAGGCTTAATTAACGTAAAGGGAGAAAAGTCACAAAAGAGAAAAATGTTCCTGGTCCGGGGATTCCCTTATTCAGGTAATATTCATTAATTTCATGTTATCAGTCTGTGGTGTGCCAGTGTTGGTAAGTGGTGATATTATTTGATCTGTTCTACGTTAAAAAATTTAACTCTGAGAAGGATAAGTGGCTGATAAAAAATAAAAAAAAAATCCCGCGAACAATCAGAAGAAGCAGAAACAGACTAAAAAAAAAAAGGACAGTATTTCATATTTTACCAGAACAGCCCGCATCGTCTTCAGAACCAAACGGTAAGAGGCAAAAAATGTAATATATGCATTTGATTTTTGCAATATTTGCTGTGTATGTTTTGTATTGAATATAAATACAATAAATATTATAATAATATATCTCTCTATTACGATTTTTTTTCGAGGTGGGCCGTGAAATATTTTAATTTTTACAAAGGGGGCCCTGACATCCAGAAGCTTGGGAAGCACTGCCTTAGGCAATCAATTTGTTCACATGTTGTTGCAACTTTTCTGATACAATATTCTTATAGCTTACTTACAATGTTAATATCACTTAATCCATTTTCTCTAATTTTAAATACAATATTTTAACAGGAATTATTTAACACAATTTTCAATACAGTAAATTTTTATTCAGACAAAAGGAATCTTACATTTTTTTTTTTTAATTATTTAAGTCTAAAACCCCTGTAAAATCGAGTTCGATAAATTATTTATATTAATTTATCGT
Organism: Typopeltis vanoorti; assembly: GCF_054136105.1. Lineage (NCBI taxonomy): Eukaryota > Metazoa > Arthropoda > Arachnida > Uropygi > Thelyphonidae > Typopeltis > Typopeltis vanoorti. Next base: position 17,722,585 of record NC_143574.1, on the reverse strand, counting down.
GCACGATTTTACAACACTGCATGAAAAATTTATATTATCACTAACTTTCTATTGACAGTTTTTATTTTATTAGTCATCTGTCAGGACTGCAATATTGTTGAATCTTACCTTTCCGTCTTCTGAGGCACTTCTAACTGCATCAGATCACCTAGATCTTGGTCTCCTTTTCTCTTCCAGTCTGCTTCAGCGATCATGCCACCTGAGATTAGCTCGGCTCACTCACACACACACACACACACTTGAATGCTAACAATATCAGATTCCTTCTTAATATCATCATTTTTAATGTGCTACATAATTTTTCTCAAAACCCATATTTGTGGTCTCTAGTGTTTGATCAACTGTTTTATTTCTATTCCAATTCTTAGATCTGTAAGTTAAAATTGGTTTGAACACTTGTATACAGCTGCTTTAGTGTTTTGATTAATTTCTTTTGTATGCCATCTAAATTTATTTTTTTGACTACCCACGACACTGGATTCTGTTGTCAATTTCCGCATTTAATTTGCCATCTTCACTAAAAATTGTGCCTAAAATTATTGAAATGTTTTACTTGTTTTATAGGGGTTCTTCATTCAGGGTGCAGCTGTTGTTTTCATTGTTCCTGTCTGTTTTCATGGTCTTTATTTCAATCCTTTCTTTCATGCTTACACAATGAGCAGAATACATTATGAAAATTATGGATACAACTACCGTGTTAGAGTAAAACTTTAGTTTATTATAAACCAAAATATACACTCAACGTTTCGAAACTCACATTGAGGTCATCTTCTGGAGTATATGTATATATACAAAGAAATAAGCTGCACTACAATCTACATGGCATGTAAAGTTACTGATCAACCGTTAAAACTATTTGCCTGACCTCTGGTGCTAAAAAAAAAAAAAATCCTCACTACATCAAAGCTAGAGTTCTGTTATTATTATCTATTAGAAAGTTAAATTAAGCTGGAGAGTAACATGTTCATATAGAAAATAATAAATAAATAAATAAACAGAAATTAAAATTACTTATATAAGTACGTATAAATTGCAACTGGTATTAATTTCTGTTTATTTATTTATCTAAAATATTTTCTGTATGAACATGTTATTCTCCAGCTTAATTTAACTTTGTAACCTAATAGATAATAATAATAACAGGACTCTAGCTTTGATGCAGTGAGATTTTTTTTTAGCACCAGAGGTCAGGCAGATAGTTTTAACAGTTGATCAGTAACTTTAGCATGCCATGTAGATTGTAGTGCAGCTTGTTTCTTCATATATATATATATGGATGTGAAGGTCAAAATGTTGAGTGTATATTTTAGTTTATATTAAACTAAAGTTTTACTCTAACACGGTAGTTGTATCAATAATTTTCATCCATAATTTGTTATAGCAATTATTCAGTTTAGTTGAGGAATCCTTATTACTTGTACTGAATTTATTTAGATATATAATATCATCTGCATAAAATAAAGAGCTGAGATTAACATCTCCAATGTTGATATCAGGTTTACTCTTTGAGCAGTAATGCTGTATATATATATATATATATATATATATCACCATGCTTCTATTTCCCAAAACAGTATCAACCTATATATACATTCATCATCTTTTAACTACTGTGATAAAGCCATAAATTTCTGTTTGCTATCAAGCTTTGGCAGGGAGGTGCTGCCATCCTTAGCAACCTTCTCAGTTTTTTCATGTATCCATACACCATAGAAGGTTCACAGTAAACAATAATTTGAGTCAAGATGGCTGCCCACCAAACGCATACATTTCCTACTGCTGAGGAATAGATCACTTTTAGACTGAACCAGTGCTGCGCCGTGGGTAGGACGCGCCCTTGTGCAAAACTTTTTTCAGCATCCCCCATAAAATAAGTTTCCATGAACATTTTTTGCGAAAAATTTTACTTTGTTAAAAGTACAAAACAGTTTATACGCGTACATAAAAATAAATGTTATTTAACAGTAGTAGAACATTGTAATCACTGAAATTCATTAATAAGGAATTTTTAATAATAAAAATTTTTAAAAATGTTTATTCCTTGATATATAAATACAACAGTGTATGTATGTGTATATATATATATATATATATATATATATATATATATATGTAGAAAGTATTTTACCTTGGGTATAATAAATGTTAAGAATACCAAGCAATTTTTTAAAACCTGGTTTTACTCCATTTCCCAAGTAAGCCAACAGACAAACAAGTCAAGTTTGCGCCTGCAAGTGATGCAAGTCTAGCTGATCCTACAGGTAGTGCAAGACCAGGACAACTCGTGGTAGACGTGGAACAAGCTCCGATCACTAATCTTAATATTTTCCCTTAATGCCAAAACACATCTCCAATAAGGGGATGTATGATGTTTTGTATTAAAGGCAAGGGGCCACTACCCAGACCGGTTTCGACCTTTATTGAGGTCTCTTCAGTGGGAGCTAGGCTAGAAATACCAAGATTTAGTCAAAAATTACTTTTATTTTAATATAAAAAGAAATATTACTTTGATATATTACTCTGAGATAGCTTTTATCTACATAACAATTAGGATAAATGTAGATTTATTTTGCATAAAGACGGATAAGTCTTGCTTTAGCCGGCTCAAAATTTTTAATATCTTTAATGTCTAATGAATCCATAATATTATTTTCAATTGATATAATTGATAAATTCGTTAGACACTCTCCAGACATTGTTGACCGCAAATAATTTTTTATTAATTTCAGTTTTGAAAAACTTCTTTCCCCTAATGCCCACCAAACGCATACATTTCCTACTGCTGAGGAATAGATCACTTTTAGACTGATCAAATACGGATATTGGTAATATTCAATAAATATGCATCACAATCGCAGTATTCGAAAACGTGCCGGTTAATTTATTTTCTTATATATAATTTAAAACATCCTGAGGAGCCGACTCTTTTTTAATAAAACATTGCAAAGTTTTTAATTCCTCAAATAAAGTCATACCATCAATATTGTGATTGTCACACAGTTTTAAGTGCAAATCTTTATTATTATTATTATTCGTGACACTTCCAAGGAGTCTGAAGACTCATCGCGGGAGGACACCTATTGTACAACTCTCCATCTCCACCACTACACTGAACCTCTACTACCAGTCATCTACACAGCACCATCTACCGCATACCACCTTTACAATGTTTCATTAAATCTTCATCGCTCCAATCTTTTAATTTGCTAATGTCTCTTATAACTTTAAAGTCTGCGCTATGTTGTTTTAAGAGTATGAATCTTTCCGTGACGGAAGTTATTGTCGTGTCTAAAATCGTGAAGAAAAAATTTTTTTTTAAATTTTGTTTAAGATCATGTGTTGTCTCATCTGATGCTTCGTGACCAAATATTTTTGTTTTTGTTCTTTTGCGAATGTCTGGAAAAATTGGATCAATATTAAGATCGTTTGCTACTTCTTTTGCAGTTCTAATAATATTTTCAAAATATTGGTCTGTTCAGCAAGTATTTAATTCTTGTATTACATAATCAAGATTTTCTATAATTTTTCCTATATCAAATGTCAGATTCTGCATTATTTTGCTTGCAACATTTACGAGACTTAGACTTAGCGAAAGCAATTGACAGTGTGCCACATGATAAGCTGATATTTAAGTTGCAGCACATGGGTCTGGATGTCAGATTGGTCAACTGGATTCGATTCAGGATTGGCTGTCTGATAGGTATTCGAGAGTTGTGTATGGTGGAGCAGTTTCAAGGAGGCATAGGGTTACAAGTGGGGTCCCACAGGGCTCAGTACTGGGGCCTATATTGTCTTAACCTTTATATTAATGACATTGTCAGTGGATTGCAGGTGGATATTCAGTTGTTTGTGGATGATGTGATGCTGAGAAGGGTTATTAGTAACAGTGCAGATGTGGTAATCCTGCAAGAGGATTTGAATAAGCTAGACAGAAGATTTCGTACCAAATATGAACAGAGCAAATAAATTTAAATGAATAAATCTTTGAAATTAAGTTGTCTGCCTGAACTCTAGAATCGATATCTTTAGTTTCATCTTTTGTAATATCAAAAAGAACCTGGTAAATTTCTGTCATATTATTTTTAAGTGGCTTTATTGCTTCTACTCTACTTTCTCACCTAGTCGCAGAAAGTGGTTTAAAATTTAAAACATGAATATGTTTTTTTTTTTAATATAGCCCAACGCTTCACAGATATTGAAAAATAATTCTATAATTCCTGTATTAGCTCAAAAAAAATTTACAGTTTCACAAGATATCTTAGCTGCACCATTAACTATTCAAATTTAATTTAATGAATCAGCAGCACACGGAATAAAAAAAAAGCCCTTCAATTTATTTCAAGGATTTTTTTTCTGTAGTCTGTTATTTTTACCTCACACATATTTGAACAGTTAACATAAGCTTGGCTACGTAAATCAGAAATGTTAATATTCAATAATTTTAAATAATTTTTTATAAATTGAAATAGTCCTTGCCCAGTGGTATCTTCTACAGATTGAAAACCAAAATATGTTCATGAATTTCTGCTATATTTGTATCTTTATTTTGATTAACAAATCTAATAACAATGGTTAATTGTTCTGTGTGGCTTATATCCAGAGTAGTGTCAAGAATTAATGAATATTATTTCGCCTCCTTAACCATTTCTAAACTTTTGTTTTATAGCTTCAGAAATTATATGGGTGATTTCATTTTGTATTTTTATCATCTAAATAATGAGCAATGTTCCTTTTTTCTGATGTTTGGATGCGATGCAAATGTTCTGCCATTATCTAATCAAATTTAGCGACAGTTTCTACTAACTTTAAAAAATTGCCGTTATCATTTTCAAAAAGTTTTTGTGAAGAACCTCTAAAAGCTATACACTGTCTTGATAAATATTGTATTATGTAGATTAACCGTTCTATAACAGATTGCCAATATTTTTTCTCAGTTTCGTATAATCTTTGTTGTGTGCAAGCAATAATGCATTTCTTAATCAACGAAATTTTAAGTTCGTAGTAATTTTAACAGTTTTTAATGTGTGCGGAACTTGTGTCATGTATTTTTAGTATATGACTCAAACGTTGCCAATCGTTACAACTGTATTCGTTAGTAAGTTGGGAATTTTGACTACCGAATATTTTGCAATAATAACAGAATTTCACGATTCTGAATAAACTAAATAACTTCGTAAAAGTTTTTCTCCATTTGCTAAAGTTCGATAATAGTATGAATCGGAAAACTTGCGGCAAGATTCATCTTTGGGAAATTCTTTATTAACTATTTGATGCGGGCAATGCTCAACTAAATAATCTCTAACTTTGATTTATGAATTTAGCGACACAAAACACACGTGTTGAAAAGATTCTAGTGGTAAGACTTATACGTTGGTTAGACATAACTGGTAATTAATTTACGGAATTAGCAACGCATATAAAGTAAATTAATTAAAGATAACTTTAATGAATCACTTCTATATTTCGACAATGTCACATTGTCATCTTCAGGAACATAAAGATATGGTATGTGCACTAAAGGAACTAACAAAGCAAATGAGGAAGAAATTAAGACACTAATTTTGTTCCTAAAGTCCTAATGGTGCCCTCTTGCGGGCTAATTTGGTAGTCTTGGCCGTTGGGCTGAAGTTCTCATAATGAAGGTCTCCCAAATTTGGGGCAGTTTCATGCACCCAAATTTGTTGAGGTTAGGAACGTTTTTTAGAGCTGCTGAAGATTCTTTGAATAATCTTTCGTATTTAAACTTGCTGCTATGGATTATTTTTGTCTTCTTCCAACGAATTTTATGGTGGGTATCTAAGGCATGGTCTGCCAGCCCAGAGCGGCTGTACTGGTGAAACCGGATGTAGTCTTGGTGTTCTGAAATCCTGATATTTGTTGTTCTGCCTGTTTGGCCAAAGTAGGACAATTTGCAGCTGCAAGGGACCTGGTATACACCAGGTAGGTCTAGGGGGAGTGGTTGGTCTTTGGTAGAGCGGATAAGGGATGCCAACTTTTTATATGGTCTGTAACAGGAAGTAAGGTCATATTTCTTGAGGATATTAGTTATTTTTTCAGAGGTGCCCTGGATGTAGGGGATAGTGATAGACTTGGTGTAGTCTTTATTGTTGAGGGGGGGAGGGGGGTTGTGGTTTTCAGGTTTTAGTATTTTTTGGATTTTTTTGGGGTTATAGCCATTGGCTAAGAAAGTGTTGAGGATGTGGTTTAGTTCCATAGTCAGGGCCTTGTCATCTGAGCAGATTAATTTTGCCCTGTTATATAGTGTTTTTATCACCCCATATTGTTGTGAGGGGGGGGGGGGATTGCTGGTGAATGTATCTACCAGTGTGGGTGGGTTTTCTGTAAACAGAGAAAACCAAAGATCCATCAAGCTGGCGGGTGATTAAAGTGTCTAGGAAGGGGAGAGTGTTGTTTTCCTCTTTTTCTAAGGTGAACTGGACTCTGGGATGTTGGTTGTTTAAGTGTGTTAGGAAGGAGTGGAGTGAGTCTGAGCCATGTGGCCAAATAGCAAACACATCATCCACATAACGAAGCCAAATAGTGGGTTTTTGTGGGGCGGAGTTTAAGGCTTTTTCTTCAAATGTCTCCATAAAGAAATTGGCCAAGGGTGGGGAAAGTGGTGAACCCATGGCTGTCCCCTCTATCTGTTTGTAGAACTTTCCTTGCCAAACGAAATAGCCTGAGTTCATTGTGAACTGAAATAGGGCTGAGATATCGGGAGGAAACTTGGCTTGGATGAGCTCAAGGGTTTCTTTGAGTGGGACATTAGTGAATAGGGAGGAGACGTCAAAACTGACCATTATGTCAGTGTGTTGGAGTGTGAGGTTTTCTATACTGGCTTTAAAGTGGGCCGAGTTTTTTATGTGTGATGGTGTGTTGCCAGTGTAGTGTGTGAGCGTTTTGGCTAAATGTTTGGCTAATTTATATGTGGGGGAATCAATGCCATCCACTATGGGACGTAATGGCACATTTTGTTTATGTATTTTTGGGAGTCCATATAATCGGGGGGGGTCTAGAGTTATAAGGTTTAAGCTTGTTGGTGACTTCCACAGGCCAAGAAGTGACTTTCTTAAGGAGTCTGTGGATAGTTCTAATCTGAGAGCTGGTCAGATTATATTCAATGGGGAGGTAAGTAGTACGGTCTCGTATTAAAGAATTTAGCTTACCTTTGTAGTCTTTTTGATTGAGTACCACAGTGGTGCTTCCCTTATCAGCTTTGGTGATTACTATTTTTTTGTTGTTTTTTAATTCTTGTAGGGCTGTATATTCGTTTTTGGATAAGTTGGATTTTGGAGGTTTGGCTTTAGTGAGAACACCGACTACATCCAGTCTCAAGTTGTTGGCGGTATGGATAGGCAGGTTGCGAATTCCACGCTCTATTTGGATCATGATTTCTTCAGCAGGAATCCTTTTTGGAGCTAGGGCGAAATTGTGACCACGTGAAAGTGCGGTGAGTGCTTCAGGCTTTAAAACTGCCGACGAGAGGTTGACTACTGTGTTAAGTGGTGGCTGGGGTACAGAAGTAGAAGTCTTGGTCAGGTTTTCGTATTTTTTTACGTGCCGACTACGTATTTTTTCGAATTCCTTTCTTGCCGATGTGCATGATATGTCATGAAGTATCGACCATAGATCAAGGCCGAGTGTGTTAGAAAGCTCTTCCTCTAGCGCCCGTACGTTTTTGTTTTCGTCGGCAAGGAGAACGCGCGTCGCGGTAATTTGTTCTCTTAACAGGGCGAAGCTAGTGCGGTAATAAATGCGTAGAGCTTTCTTGGAAGTGAAACGGTGCTTCAATTTGACACAGTTGTTGATCACTTTGTTATCCCGGCAGCGTTTTAGGAACGTCAGGTGATTTATTTGCCTCGATATCTTTAACCTCAATTTGCCATATTGACGGGCCTTTCGTGCGATTGCATCTCCGTGGATGATCATGATTCTAGTGGTAAGACTTATACGTTGGTTAGACATAACTGGTAATTAATTTACGGAATTAGGAACGCTATAACCCCAAAAAAATCCAAAAAATACTAAAACCTGAAAACCACAACCCCCCCTCCCCCCCTCAACAATAAAGACTACACCAAGTCTATCACTATCCCCTACATCCAGGGCACCTCTGAAAAAATAACTAATATCCTCAAGAAATATGACCTTACTTCCTGTTACAGACCATATAAAAAGTTGGCATCCCTTATCCGCTCTACCAAAGACCAACCACTCCCCCTAGACCTACCTGGTGTATACCAGGTCCCTTGCAGCTGCAAATTGTCCTACTTTGGCCAAACAGGCAGAACAACAAATATCAGGATTTCAGAACACCAAGACTACATCCGGTTTCACCAGTACAGCCGCTCTGGGCTGGCAGACCATGCCTTAGATACCCACCATAAAATTCGTTGGAAGAAGACAAAAATAATCCATAGCAGCAAGTTTAAATACGAAAGATTATTCAAAGAATCTTCAGCAGCTCTAAAAAACGTTCCTAACCTCAACAAATTTGGGTGCATGAAACTGCCCCAAATTTGGGAGACCTTCATTATGAGAACTTCAGCCCAACGGCCAAGACTACCAAATTAGCCCGCAAGAGGGCACCATTAGGACTTTAGGAACAAAATTAGTGTCTTAATTTCTTCCTCATTTGCTTTGTTAGTTCCTTTAGTGCACATACCATATCTTTATGTTCCTGAAGATGACAATGTGACATTGTCGAAATATAGAAGTGATTCATTAAAGTTATCTTTAATTAATTTACTTTATATGCGTTGCTAATTCCGTAAATTAATTACCAGTTGAAAAGATTATTTCACTGATTAGTAATAAAATAATAACTTGACATTTCAACCCTTGTATTGAGGTCATCATCAGAAGGATACATGTGTATAAGAACCAAGCTACATGTTGTTGCACTCTATACAGGTAAATTACATCTACGTTGCTAAGTAATCTTTCTTCTTAGCCTGCTCGCTAGTGATTTAAAAAAAAAATTACCAATAAAAACTACAATAAACTCTGCTAACGTCCTCACGTACTAGGATTCTTCTGGAATTATACAGTTTATGTTGTTATTTTACGATTATCTTCTGGATTTGTACAGTACAGGTTGCTATTGAATGTTCTGGGGGGGACTTCACTTTGCAGTGAGGAGCAACCAACCACCATCGGACCACTGTCTGGTTATAATTTAAATTCTGGCATAATTTAAACCTTTCTCCTGTAGCGAGAGTTCACCTTGCGTGAGGTTGTAATCCGATTGGCTGATAACCAGAAAGTGGTCCGATGGTGGTTGGTTGCTCCTAACTGCGAAGTGAAGTGTTTTTTTTTTTTTTTCCCTGAACATTCAATAGCAACCTGTACTGTACAAATCCAGAAGATAATCGTAATATAACAACATAAACTGTATAATTCCAGAAGAATCCTAGTATGTGAGGATTTTAGCAGAGTTTATTGCAGTTTTTATTGGTATATTTTTTTTTTATCACTAGAGGGCAGGCTAAGAAAAAAGATTAGTTAACAATGTAGATGTACTTTACCTGTATAGAGTGCAACAACATGTAGCTTGGTTCTTATACACATGTATCCTTTTGATGATGACCTCAATACAGGGTTCGAAACGTCGAGTTATTATTTTATTATTAATCAGTAAAATAATCTTTTCAACACGTGTGTTTCGTGTTCCTGTATGAGTGCTGATCACTGTGTAACTTTAAAAGAAAAAATCTCTAACTTTGGTAGTTATATGATTCGGCCAAGTATCTGGATCATTAACATTAAAATTTTCATGTTTCGCTGAATCGGAATCCAATATTTCTTCTGCTGCAACTTCTGTAGACAATCCTGTGAGGCCAGTTTCATATTCGCATATAACATTTGTTTCTTCATAGTTATCTTGTGTCCTCTCTTTTTCTGTAGTAGAGCTGCACGGAGTACTTGATTAGTCGGTTCTTTCTGTTCTTCGTTTTTTATGTGGTCCTGAAGTTCAAAATTTATTCAGTGATCCAGCCAATTTATGTTCCAGTTGTACTCGTTGCAATTTTCTTTTCCTGTTTTGTGCACCAGATAACTTCTTTGGCTTTTTTTCCGACATCTGGGGGTTAACATACTTGGTTAGACTTTAAAATAAGAAGAGCGTTAGAAGTTGTCCACCAAAATAAATAATAATTGCTGAAATTTTCCCTTAAACTTATTTTTTAACCTCTATTATTTTTAAGGCCCAAAACTGACTATTTTTTTTACTACAGAATTTGATTTTTTAGATGTTTTGAATAATAAATATGCTTACATTTTAGGTATTTTTTTGAAAATTAGCAAGTAGAAATATTAAGCACTGATTGATTTCTCAGTGATATTTATTTAATATTTTTTACATTCTGGTAATTGTTTAATAATTAAGAAATTTCTAGAATATTAATATTATTTATTAAAGAAATTAATAAAAGGACCCCAACCCCAATGTCTTCCAACCAGAACAAGAACAAATATATAAATAAATCTCTTATTGAAAATTATTTGTTTTCTAGACGTCTACCCAAGATAAGATAAAAACCTTTTGTTTTCAAAATAAGAGAATTAACTAATGAATTTTGAAATGACGCTGAAAAAAATGTAAGAAGTGCATATTTTTGATTGACACTATTTCGTCTATCCAAATTCGAAGCTGAATTTAAGAAAACGAACATCATACTATTCACCTATGTTTCAGACTAAATATTTGGATAGATCAGTGTTTCTGAAACTTCAGATATCTGTGTACCCCTTCTTTAATTTTCAGTATTACCAAGTCATCATCATCATGATGCGTATCAAGGATTTAGGCCTAGCATGGCCTGTTCTGGCCTTAGAAGTCATCGTTGAATCGTTTAAGAGGATGTCCTGGTTTTCTTTTCCCTAATGGCTTGTACTTTAAAGCTCGTTTTGGTAATCTTTCTGTTTTCATTCTTTGAACATGTTCCATCCATTTATGTTTATATTTTTTAATTTTTTCTATTACTGGTTCTTGGTTTAATTCTTTCATAATATCTTTGTTTCTTTTGTGATCAAATAGTTTGCAGTTTTGTTAATCTTTGTTTGTCTTTTTGTTTTATTGTCCAGATTTTGCTTCCATACATTAAGACTGGTAGGGTTAATGTATTGTATACTTTTAGCCTAGTTTGTTTTTGAACTAGGTTATTTTTAAATTAAATATTTTGCAATTTTTAAGTTTATATCTTTTTCATTTTCATATGTGATCGTACATTCTAGGTAGTTAAATGAATTCACCTGTTCTAAGATCTTGTTATTTATTACTATTTTAGTTCTTGCTGGATCTTGTCCTTTAAAGGCCATAGTTTTTGATTTTTCTGTTGATATTATCATACCATAATCTTCATCATCATCATCATCAAATTCCTGCCATGTACCCTCAAGGGGTGTACAGGATATGACAGTACTACATGAAAAAATTACATCATTACTAACTTCCTATCTACAATTTTCCTCCAAATCAGTCTATTACTTGTCAAAACTCCAACATTATCAGATATTATATTTCTATCATCTAAAGCACTTTGTACCGTATCAATCCACCTATATCTTGGTCTTCCTCTGGGTCGTTTTGCTGCCAACCTGTCAGAGAACACTTGTTTTGCTAATCTTTCCTCTCCCATTCTATTTAAGTGACCATACCACCTGAGATTAGCTCTGCTAATGCATTCCTGGATGCTGCCAATGTCAAGTTCTTTCCTAATATCCTCATTTTTAATATGATATTGCCATTGATGCCATCTGTTCACACGTCTGATCTTTCTCAGGACTCTCAGATCCATAAGTTAAAACTGGTTTGAACACTGTCTTGTATACAGCTAATTTAGTGTTCTGACTAATTTCTTTCTTATTCCTTATGAATTTATTCAATTGACTTCCCACCATACCAGCTTTGCTGATTCTGTTGTCTATTTCTATATTTAATTTACCATCTTCAGTAAAAATCATGCCTAAGTAGCTGAAATGTTTTACTTGTTCCACAGGTTCTCCATTCACAACACAGTTGACATTTTCAATTATTCTGCCTATTTTCATTGTCTTTGTCTTTTTATTGCTGACCTTCATACCATATCTATTACAACAGTTATTCAATTTAGTCAGAGAATCTTGCAGACTTGTAGCAGATTTATTTAGAAGTATAACATCATCCGCATAAAGCAAAGAGCTGACATTAACATCTCCAATTTTGATATCAGGTTTAATACCACTTTCCTTCATAATGTGATCCATATAGATAATGAATAACAGAGGGGATAATGTACATCCTTGTCTCACAGCAGATTTAACATTAAACCATCTTCCTGTACTTAGTTCAATTCTAACTGCTGGCTTACAAATCAAATAAAGACTAAGTATTGCTTGATATAATGCCCCATTGACACCATATAACTGCAGAGTATTGAATAGCTTCTCTTTTGGCACCTTGTCATATGCCTTTTCCAAATCGACAAAACTTAAATACAGATCTTTGTTATATTCCCATGCTTTCTCGACTATTTGTCATAAAGTGAAGATCTGATCCTGACAGTCTCTATTTGGCCTGAATCCAGTTTGTTCTTCCACAATTCTTCTCAACCGTTTCTCAAGTATACCTGCATAGATCTTGCCAGGAACACTCAGTAGGGAAATACCTCTGTAATTCTCACATTCAGTTTTATTTCCCTTTTTATATATGGGTATTATTAGAGCTCTACTCCAATCATCGGAAATTCGTCCCTCTGTCCAGACTTTCTGAACTATGCAGTGCAGCCACTGTAAGACTTTTATACCACCATACTTCAAAATTTCTGGTTGAATATCATCTACTCCTGCTGCCTTTCCACATTTCAAGCCTTTGATGGCTTTTGGCTTTTTCTACTTCAAGTATGGATATGTATTCCTGACTGCATGTCTGGTCAGTGTTTTTTTACTACTGTGCTGTCATCACTGCTTGTTTCATTTAGCAGTTTTTCAAAGTAATTACTCCATACTTCAAGGATATCTTTTTCTCCCATTTTCATGTCACCTTTATCATCTCTAACTCCTTTTACAGCACTCTTTCCTCCATTCCTAAGCTTCTTCAACAACCTCCAGAATATTTTGCCACTTCTTGATATTTATTTTCTATATTCTTGCCAAAGTCCTCCCATGACCTTTGTTTAGCTAGTTTTACACACTGTTTAGCTTTCTTACATTTGTCTCTGTATTCTCTAAGAGCACAAACTGACTTATTTGCCAGGAACTTTTGATATGCTTTCTTTTTTTCCTTCACTGCCTGTTTAACTTCCTGTGTTCACCAGGGAGTTCTGATTTTTTATCTTTGCACACAACCTCACCACATGCCACTCTGGCAGAATCAATCATTGTTTTCTTCAGAGTTTGCCACTGAATCTCCAAGGTTTGATTCCTGTTCTCAAACTCTTTCATTTTCTTTTCAATAATCTTTCTGTATTTTAGTCTACAGTTCACATCTGAGAGCTGCTCAACTTTCATTAGCTTTAAAACTTTCTTACATGTTATTCTTTTCAATATGAAATTCAATTTTATCCTGCTCAAGACTAAATAGTGATCACTTCCAATTTCAAATCCTCTGTACACTCTGGTGTCCTGCACTAGGGAGAAAACATCACTATCAACAATAACAGTCAATGAGACTTTTCTTATTCCTAACCTCTTCTCTCCATGTGAATTTGTGCACATTTTTATGTTGGAACATGGTGTTAGTAATAACCAGTCCATGTCCTGAGCAGAAATCCAAGAGATATTTGCCATTATTATTAACTTTGCTCTTTTCTCCAAATTTTCCCAAAATATTTTCATTCAATCATTTCCTACTCTGCTATTTAGATCCCCAACAAGGACCAACTTTTCCTTTTTCATTGTGTCAGTTGCTTTTTCTAAAGCCTCAAAAAATTCCTCCACTTCTACCTTATTATAACCTTCTGTGGGACCATAGGCAAATAAGTCTCATTGTCCAGTTCCCCATTCTCATATTTGCCCACATTACTTTACTTGAGACTGACTGCCATTCAAGAAGATTAGCCTCGTATTTTGTGTTGAATACTATGGCTACTCCTTCTTTTCCTTGATTGTCATTGCCTGAATATAACATTTTGTATTTAATGCTCAGAAAGATCTCACCAGTTTTGGTCTTTTTTGTTTCAGTCATCCCTATTATGTCGATCTCGTACTTATCTAATTCCTCAGCTATCTCCATTTCTTTGCCATTCAGGCTTCTTACATTGATAGTACCGATCTTTAACTCTGGTGATGTTGAGTTGGGGTTTGTTTTCAGATTTGTTCCAGTAGCTGCCTTTTCACTCTTCGCCCTGGTTCCCTGGCGAAAACAATGGGGGCCTTGTTTAACCGGGCGATGCCCCAGCCGGCATGAAATTTTGTCATGTTGTATCATCATTTTTTATTTTGGTTTAACCAATAAGAATACAATTTGGTCTGCTAAATCCGAAATTGCCAGCCCATCCTCGTTCGTTCATTATCAAAGTAGATACCCAACAGGGTGCACCATGAGAAGGTGAGGATTGGACATTAGGTCAGAGGCCCTGGTCGGTTCTTTGCATTCCTTTAAAGGCTATGTGGAGGTCTCCTCTCAGTTATACAGCTTTGAACCTTAAGCACCCCTCCTACCATAATCTTTGGATATCTCATTTACATCTAAAATAGCTTTCTGTAAGTTATCTTCAGAATTTGTAATTATTATTTGGTCATCGGCAAAGAGGAGAGTGTTTAAGTTAACTGTAGGAGAAAGTCTAATTCCTTGATGTAAATTTTTATTCCATTTTATTATTATTTCATTTAAGTAGATATTAAAAAGAATTGCTGAGAGGGGACATCCCTGTCCGGTCCCTTGGTTTATCTCTCTCGTATATGATAGCTCGTGATTTAATCTTATTTGTATTTGATTATTTTCATATATACTTTTGATAGCTTTTAGGATATTATTTGGTATTTGTCTTTCTTTTAATATGTTAAATAATATGTTTCTTTTAACTTTGTCAAATGCTTTTTCCGAAGTCAATAAATGCAATATGTGTTTCTAAATTGTATTCGCTTCTTTTCTCTATTATTAATTTTAAGCAAAAGGCTGGGTCTATACATGATCGTCCTTTTCTAAATCTGTTCTGTACTTCTAGAATAAAGTTTTCAGAATATTTAATTAGTTTGTTATTTAAGATTCTGCTATATATTTTGTAACAGGAATTTAGTATACTGATACCTCTATAGTTTTTAGGGTCATCTCTATTACCTTTTTTAAAGATAGGAATCACAATTGCTTTTTTCCATTCTATTGGGGGGATACCAGTTGAATAAATTTTATTTAAAAATAATAAGAGTCTTTCTTTGAATCTTGTTCCTGTGTATTTATATAGTTCTGAACCTAGCTTATCTTCTCCAGCTGATTTTCTGTTTCTTGTTTCTTTACCAAGTACCTTATCAAAATAATAATAATAATAATAAATAAAAATATATTTCATTTTAAATGTCTGTTTTATTTGAATTTAGATATACATTTCAACAAAAAAATATATAATTTATTTTTAATAGAACAAAATTTATAAAGATACTATCATTTTTACTTAATATAAATAATTTATCATCAATGAGACAAGTGAAATTGCCTATTTCTATATCTGCTATATTGCTCTCTTTTGTGCGTTTTATAAATCCAGTCTTTAACCAATGATCTATACTTAAGAATTTGCTTGACTATAACTTGCACTTTTTTTCCAAAATTAAAGCTAAAAAATCGTGGTCCGAGTCTATACATTATATGAGGGGATTTTTGGAAACTAAAGTTTTCAGAAAAAAAAAACAAAACTGAAAATGGGTATGACTTACCAAGAAGCTTCTATTCTCCATCACTTCTTCTGTCCTCAAGAGCAGTTTCCTTGTGTGCAACCAAAATTTTCTATCCAAATAGAGTCATCTTCTTTCCCATTATATCAAGCAAAAATTACTAGTAATTTAAGACTTGAGATACATAATGAACAATCCTTGATAAGTTACTAATGAGAAGTGAAAGATGTGTGCGATTGTAGGCCAGTACAGAAAAAAAAACTATTAAGAAATGCATATGATTGGTGCGGTATTAACAAAAGATTGCGTGACCCAAACAAAACAAGCTGACAATTGAATTGAAATGCTAATTCTCTTAAACCGATTTCCATAATATTTGAAATGCATTCACTATATATTTCTTAGTTTTAACATGTTCATGACGGGGTAATGTCAAGCAAAACCATATGTTGCACCTGCAGCATGTGGTTTGCTCCAGTCTATACAGCAGAGGAGATGTGATTACTAGTTAGTGTTTATATATTCCCAGTTGTCTCTAATTGCACTGTTTGTTGAGAAATATATTACACCGTCTACAAATGTCTATGAACCTTATTCAGTGACATGATAAAACGAATTGTTTTTCGTGTTTCTGCAGCAGTACAGTTGCTGTTGTGGAGGGCATATTGTTTACTGCAGGGAGTAAAATATGAAAGTTGGGGCCGATAGTGATTTACAATTTGAGTAGAATTCATGCATAATATAATTTAATATATATAGACTATAAAAGTTTATGAAATTCACATTGTATGATACTTTATGGGTTGTTTCCTTAAGTATCTAATAAGTGAGTTCTAAAATGTTTAGTTTTAGCATGTATGACTATAATTTTTTTTATTAATAAAATATAACAAGCACATATTTAACTGTCAATGGGAAATGGCACCTGCTTTATTTTTGTAAAATATGTTGCCTTAATATGGCTGAACGAGCGCCCTTATTAAGCAGTGCTGTTAGGCAGGCTGCCTCTATGCTACACCCTGTCGATGATATGAATTCGCTGTCTTAAACTAACAATTTCCACTAAAAATATAATAAACAATCGAGAATATTTATACAATTTTTACTGAGTCGATGCTTACTCTGAAAATCTGTGGTAATATTGATAACATTTCATTCCAAACAAATTATAAAAACTGGTGATGTATTAAGTTAAAAATGTTGTTAGATTATTTAGAATTCATAATAATTTGACTGATTTAAAATTTAATTTTTATTGCATTAACTATAATTTGTGATATTTATATAGTACGATATAATTCAAGAATAAAATTTATATATATATATATATATATATTTTTTTTTATTATTTCTCCTCGTGAAATGGTGCTGCTATCTTCAAGCGCCCTTGTGCGGCGCACAATCTGCACAACCACACTCGGCCCTGGACTGAACTTAAGTCAGATTATGACTGTTCGAATTTACAGGGAAATAAAAAGAGATCAGATGGTGATTTTGAATGCAGTGTTTCTTTGTTGAATATTTTGGCAACAATGCTGTCAGAGTTGTTGGCAGCAGCATTGCTGATAACAATGTGATTATCAGCGATTCAAATGATAATACTTGTTTGTTCTTCAACAACAAAAGTGACAAGGAAGTTTCTCAACCAAAAATCAAGGACTGAATGAACCCCTGCAAAAAAAAAAAAAAAAAAAAGGGTATTTTTGTGGAACAATTTTATTTTGATTACACGAAATGTGGTGTGAGCGATAACAGCAGTATCGATGAAGAGGCAACTGAGAATGATTATTTCAAACTTTTTTTTTTTTTTTTTCAAAATGAACTTGCTAAAGATCATTGCTCTTGAGCCTAATAATTAGCATATTTTGATTTATGAAAATCACTGAGGTGAAAGAGCAATCCAAAATAAAGAAATGTTTGTTTTTTTATTTGATGGCACGTGTAAAATAATATGTAATGAAAGATTACTGGTCAGCTCATCCATTACTGTTAGTTTAATGACATTTTTTTAATTAAAAAAAAAAAAAAAAAAAATCAGCTAACGCCTTTTTATTCCCGTATACGGGGAGTAGGCGAGGCCATTTAGCCCTATCTAACTTTTGGAGACTGAGTGGGCAGTTCAATCTCCACTGGTACCCAATCAGAGACAGATGGCCCAAAGCTATCACTAATTAAGCGGTACGCAGTGAAGAGAGACGGCTCAAATGTGCCGCCATCTCGTGGTCCTTAACCCTAACACAATATATTTAATGTCTGAAAATAATGTGGGTTCTACGGTCGATTTTATTGAGTTTACAGGACGAAAAACCCGAGTTTCCGGGAGGAAAAACCTGCTTGCCCGTGCCAGAGATCGACTAACTCGGGAACCGGTCGAAAAAAGGCTTAGAAAAATTTCCTCTAGTCGCCGACTAGACTCGAAACGAAGTCTTCCTTCGTGCGGCCAAGCGCGGTGGTGTGCAAATGCCACATCCACTGAGCTACACAGGCTTTTTTAATTAAATTATTTTATATTATATAGTTATTTTTATTTAAATTTTTTTTTTTAAAATATCAAAACAGAGAACTTCACTTATTTGTGCATATGGTCCTGTAAAAATAATCATAATTTAAAATTTTGAATATTTTTGCAAATTGTTTTTATGTTAGTACATTATTAGTTTTGGTTTCATAACCCATACTGTCAGCACTTGCGATGTGCCTGTTTTTTGATGTTATTTTGTCAAAATGAAATGTAAAGCATTTAAAAAAAAATTCACATACTTACTAGATTTGGATAGTTGTGTTACTTTCAGAAATTTTATTGTAATTTAAAATATTAAGTGTTTTATGAAGACATTTTCTTGTCTTCATAAAACACTGGTTTCATAACCCATACTGTCAGCACTTGCGATGTGCCTGTTTTTTGATGTTATTTTGTCAAAATGAAATGTAAAGCATTTAAAAAAAAATTCACATACTTACTAGATTTGGATAGTTGTGTTACTTTCAGAAATTTTATTGTAATTTAAAATATTAAGTGTTTTATGAAGACATTTTCTTGTCGCTAACGGAGACAACGTGTCAGCAATTATACTTAGTGCTTCTCGCTTGCCACTTTCACGAAGTGCGCATGCTTGCGATGTTTGATGGGTGATTGACAGCTGACGGAGAGCATCGAGTATCGAGGTAACGGAAACAACTAGAAAGTGGTCAGGAAGAAAAGAGAACGCAGGCAGGCAGATGTTTGGGTTCTGAGGAAATTAAGTTTTTTTTATGTGATAGTCGGAGGAAAATTAATAGTAGATTCCGAAAAAGGAATCGTAGAACTATGAAGTTTTAAAATATAAGACTGTCAATAGGTATTAGTGAATAAAAGATATTGCTATTGGTGTTCTAAAGGAATGTTTGAGGAAATGCTGATTGAAAATTTCATCTGTTTTAAGGAAGCCGGATCTATTTGTTATCTCTACTGGAATAGGAGATGAGATTTAGCAACTTAGATAAAGCAGTAGAAGAAACCTTTTTTGCTGGTACAAAAATTAACAAAAATTGAACTGCATGAGGTAAGAGTAGCTATACTTCGGTTAATTCAGAATATCTTACTTCGGAGTCAGGAGGAATAATGTGTACTACATGAGGGTGATGAGAAAGGATCCTATGAAAAGAAGAATAGAATCTTATATCTTCAGAAAAGGGCCTTAACAGAGAAACTGGCTATGAATATTTTGTTATTGTGTAAACAGAGTGTTTAGTCTAGTGCAGTGATGGCAAACCGTTTTACCCAGGTGTGTCAAACATCTTTTTTTTTTAAATATTGACATTGTTGATGTGCCACTTGCATACATGCATTATAAATTTAACTACATAATCATAGATGGTGACTTATACATATCACATTAGGCTATTTATTTAATAGGACATTGATATAAAATCTTTGAATTCATATTATACAATTAATTTAATAAGGTGAAATTACAAACTTACATTACATTTAATGACTTTTCTGTTGCTGAGTACTGGTAGAAAGTTGCTTTATAGAAGGGAGGGCTATAGTGTGTACATTTTAAGGCTACACAGGCAGCGCTCAAATCATTGCTCAATCTATTTCTCCCTTTTGATTTGATATTATTTAAGGCAGAAAATAGTTTCACAAGAGTATGTAGAAGAGAAACTTGTTAGAAGAGCATGAAAGTTTTGGGGAAGGCTATTCCACACGCTTAGAATTTCACAGTCTGAATTTTTACATGCGGTATCATGCAGACATTCCCTCTCAAATTGTTCTAATTCATTTCTAAGAGCAATAAACTTTCTTTTCCAGATAGGATTACACTGGAAGTCGACTAGTTGCATTTCTAGATCTTTTGAATCCAACCACTCAAAGCCATCTGCTTAAGGGTCAAAGCTGTAAAACTGAGAGGAGACCTCCACATAGCCTTTAAAGGAATGCAAAGAACCGGCCAGGGCTTCTGACCTAATGTCCACTCCTCACCTTCTCGTAGTGCATGCACCCTGTTGGGTATCTACTTGGATACTGAACGAACGAGGATGGGCTGGCAATTTGGGATTTAGCCAACCAAATTGTATTCCTATTGGTTAAACCAAAATACAAAATGATGGTACAACACGACAAAATTTCATGCCGGCTGGGGCGCCGCCCAGTTAAACAAGGTCCCCGTTGTTTTTGCCCAGGGAACCAGGCCGAACAGCGAAAAGTCATCTACTGGAACAAATCTGAAAACACACCCAAAGTTAACATCACCAGAGTTAAAGATCGTTACTATCAACGTAAGAAGCCTGAATGGCAAAGAAATGGAGCTAGCTGAAGAATTAGATAAGTACCAGATCGACATAATAGGGATGACTGAAACAAAAAAGACAAAAACTGGTGAGATCTTTCTGAGCAATAAATACAAAATGTTATATTCAGGCAATGACAATCAAGGAAAAGAAGGAGTAGCCATAATATTCAACACAAAATACAAGGCTAATCTTCTTGAATGGCAGGCAGTCTCAAGTAGAGTGATGTGGGCTAATATCAGAATGGAGAATCGAACAGTGAGACTTATTTTTGTCCCTATGGTCCCACAGAAAGTTCTATTAAGGTAGAAGTGGAGGAATATTTTGATGCTTTAGAAAAAGCAACTGACGCAATGAAAGAGGAAAAGTTGGTCCTTGTTGGGGATCTAAACAGCAGAGTAGGAAATGATTGTCAGACATACAAAAATATTTTGGGAAAATTTGGAGAAAAGAGCAAAGCTAATAATAATGGCAAATACCTGTTGTATTTCTGCTCAGGACATGGACTAGTTATTACTAACACCATGTTCCAACATAAAAATGTGCACAAATTCACATGGAGAGAAGAGGCAAGGAATAGGAAAAGTCTCATTGACTATGTTATTGTTGCTAGTGATGTTTTCTCCCTGGTGCAGGACACCAGAGTGTACAGAAGATTTGAAATTGGAAGTGTTCACTATTTAGTCTTGAGCAGGATAAAATTGAATTTCATATTGAAAAGAATAACATGTAAGAAAGTTTTAAAGCAAATAAAACTTGAGCAGCTCTCAGATGTTGTTATGTCATTGCTCTTCGTACTTTTCTATATTTTATTTCTATTATGCTTGCCTTACTATACTATAATTAACTCTCCTCTAATTCTCGATTATCTTTAACACTCAATTCAATTTTGCATCTATCACTCTCTATATTCTACTCTATAATTGGCCGTTTCTTACACCAGTCACATGTATTCTTTAAATATTAGAAGCTTTACTCTTAGTTAGGAACAAAACCCTTAATTCTATTATCTGAGACTGTCTCCTGATCAAATATTGGCACATTTATTTTTTAAAGCTGCATCATCCAATATCCCAGGATAGAGGAGACTCTTATCCAAGGAGACCTTCTCAGAATAATATACAGCGGTAAAAGTTCTTGCACTTATACTCATGTATAATCTAATTCAATTCACCTATATCAATCTTAGTATGCAGCCGTGGATCATAAATCTCTACTATACTTCTATATCCCTCCTGCTTAGGTTCAATTTTATGAGTGGTAATTTGAATTCCTATCTCAGACCAATATCAGGTATAAAATACAAAACATGTTTATTTAGGTTTGAAACTTATATACAAGGAATGCACCAAACACATGGTTATTTCAATTTCATTCTAAGTAAAAGAATTAGATAACACAGCTAAATACCCTTGAACATGAATAATAACTCGCTCTACTGTATTGCTCATTAAATTACAAAATTTCTAGTTTATAATTTTTTATCTCTTCAATCATTTCTAAATTACTTAATATTTCTCACATTTATCAGTGTTATATCACATACAGACATTCCTTCTCAGACATTTCTTTCCAGTTGGGACAGGTCATTGCCAAATATGGTAATATCTTTAAAGTTCACTATCAAATGTCCACACTCTTAATTACATAGTGTCCACTCATTTCTTTAACTGGAAACATAAAATAAATTCTCTAATTTAAAATATTAATATAAATAATAATAAAATTTACCATTCCTGGTATGATTATCTGGCCCGTCCACAGCTTTGTCTAGACATCTCTATCCTTCTGCTAACTTTCGCCCACGTGGTCACTTACGATGATCACACTATATGGCCTTTCTGAACGACTTGGCGATATGCCGCCCTGGTCTCGTTCCATTGCTGCACCTTGGCCTTGCCTGCTACTCTGTTATGAAGAGATAGCTATCTGGAACTCTGGGACTACGGGTGATGACTCATAACTTCTACGGGCGGTCCGGAATCACACAGCTGGCGGGAGAGAGAGCCAATGTCCACGAAGAAAACAGGAACCAGGAACCAAAAAAACCTTCAGAGAGGGGGGGGGGGGAAACCCTTTTATACCACCTCCTTTGGCACCCTCTCTCCCTTACGTTTTTGCGCATGGCACGCATGTTCCGCGTGTGCCGTCTTCCAAGAACGCATTTGAGCTTCATCTTCCATATAATTTCTCTCTGCCATAGGCCATAAGTTACACTGGACAGCTAAGACGTGAACTGTAGACTTTAGCTTACACTCAATTAATTCACATACACTGCATAGGATATTCTATTTTAACTACAATTTTATACAAAATTCCTTTCATGACTTTGTGTAAACTGGATTAATTTCACATTTCTAAATCAACATTCTTTCAGCTCTACTTAAGGTTAATATATGTGTATTTACTTTCTTGCCCAAGTACAAGTCTCTCATTGTTTACAATTTTGAATTGTTAGATTCTGAATGAATTAATTCCTTTCCAAATTTGATCATTCAGGATGTAACAATGTGAACTGTAGACTAAAATACACAAATATTATTGAAGAAAAAATGAAAGTGTTTGAGAACAGGAACCAAACCTTGGAGATTCAGTGGCAAGCCTTGAAGAAAACCCTGATTGATTCAGCCAGAGAGGCATGTGGTGAGGTTGTCTGCAAGGATAGAAAAATCACAACTCCATGGTGTACACAGGAAGTTAAAGAGGCAGTGAAGGAAAAGAAGAAAGCATATCAAAAGTTCCTGGCAAATAAGTCGGCTTTTGCTCTTAGAGAATACAAAGACAAATGTAAGAAAGCAAAACACTATGTAAAACTAGCTAAACAAAAATCATGGGAGAACTTTGGCAAGAACATAGAAAATAAATATCAAGAAGGTGGTAAGATATTCTGGAGGTTGTAGAAGAAGCTTAGAAATGGAGGAAAGAGCTGTAAATGGAGTTAGAGATGATAAAGGTTACATGAAAACAGGAGAAAAAGATATGCTTGAAGTATGGAGTAATTACTTCGAAAAATTGCTAAATGAAACGAGCAGTGATAGTACAGTGGTAAAAAACACTCAACAATAAATTCTAATAATAATTATGATTATTATTCCCCGTTATCTTCCTCTCTCCTCGCCCTAATGGTTGGTGTGGTAACAATAGGCTTCCTTATCTGGTAAGAGCTTTATGTCTGTAGATATGTGTGTTTGTGGGACCAGTTTGCACAAAGAAACAGCTGAGTTTTAGAGTCAAACTCCTGATATCTCCATATGAGGCTGACTAACATACCTCTAGCTGAAGAGGGCTGAAAAAAATTCTTCGTGTCATGCATGGGATTTGAACTCATGTCTTTCTAAATAAACAGTTGACTGAACTATGAAGACTCCATCATCATCATTATTATTGGTAATATGAGGAGTTTCCGAAAAGTAAGGTAACACATTTTTTTTTTCAAGGTTGTTTAATAACAGGAAGTTGAAATTATTCACCAAGAAATAAGTGAACATGCACTGCTTCTACACAAAGTCTTCAAATATATTGATGCACTTGTCGCAATGATAGATCCATTTATCAATACGATTACTGAAGAAGACCTTGCCCACACCCAGTAATCAACATTGCGCCACCTGATGAACTTCCTCATATGTAGTGAAATGCCTTCCAGAAAGGTATTTCTTGAGGAGCGGGCAAACAAATGGAAGTTGTTCATCCTCTCTCTCAAGAAACATTTACAGCACAACTATTCACAAGTGGTGTGCACAGTGTGTGGAGTAGCATTGACATGCACCAAAATCACGCTGCTTGTCAGGAGTCCTGTTGTTTGCGTTGAATGTTGGATTTCGGTTTGTTCAACATTGCACAGTAAAGCTCCGCATTGATTGTTTCTGCTGTCAGCAAGGAGTCCACCAACAGAACTCTTTGGTGATCCCAGAACACTGTGGTCATTACTTTGGGACAGTGGGAATAGTTTTGAATTTTTTGCACTGTGGATGTTTCCAGGTCAGAGTCTAGTTTGCTCTCTGGGGTAAAGTGATGAACCCATGTTACGTCTCCTGTGATTAGGTGAGCGAGAAAATCCTCGGCTTTGTCGCAACAGATTCTCCAGACACATCCCCAAGTCACCTTGTGCTCCACTGACAATTGCTGGGGCACTCAGTGGGAGCACGTCTTTTGAAAGCCAACGACATCTTGAACAATTTCATAAACAGTGGACTTACTCAAGTTTACCACTTGTGCAATTTCAGCATGTAGTAAACGTGTTTGCCAGTCTTCTGTCTTGCTTGATGAAGTCCTACCTGTCTGATGTTGATCTTCAGTGTCACCACAGCCCATTTAAATTCATTGCACCTTATAAGCCCACTTCTTTGATCACCATTTTGCCATACATAACAATTTTATCAAGTGACATTAATGGCGAATGTCACTAGGTGAAGCCCCGTTTGCTTGCAAAAAACAAAACTTCACAGACACCTGTTTTGGACCACACTCAAATGGTAGCTGCCATCTTGCAACTGGAATTAGCTGTGAGCCAACATTAGCATCACATCGCAATGGTGGTCTTTTTGAACGGGTCTGTCTGTTTACCATATTTTATCTCATTCCCTTTCACTGTTATTAAGAAAAATGTGTTACCTTGCTTTTTTTTGGAAACCCCTCCTAGTAGTATTAGTATGTGATGTCTGTACACCAGTTATTATGTGATGACTTTTACTCAGATTTGGTATTTGAAACTTTACGAACATTTGTCAAACCGTTCCATTTTACCTATATTCGGGGTTACAAGGGGACAACATGTAAAAATTATATATTGCAATAACTCCTGACTTAGTGAAATATGATAAACTTCGGAATTTCTGAAATGTGTAAGAAGTCCGTGTGGTTTAGTTTTAGTTCCAACTGAATCACTTTTATTAGCAAATTTTGCTAAAGAAATTTCGAAATATTAATAATTCCAATTTGGCTGGGTTTAATGCAAATTTATAGTTAAGATCTATGTTTAAATTTGTCAGTTTAGATTTCAATCTGACCAATGTTAAAAATTAGTAGAATGAAATTGTTTTGTCTAGAGATAAATCACTATCTACACAATGAAGTAGAGGGTACGCTTATAGAATAATGTTGTAAAAAATGAAACAAAACAAAAAAAAAAGTTATTACATCTCAGTGACTACCTACACATGTTGTCTGCATCTGGGGAATGTTATGTATTGTTACTGAACACTTGAAAACACTAGTTTCTGATAAAATTAATCTTTCGATGAATTCATCGAAAATTCATCTTCCCAGTGCTTCCAAGGCGATATGATAAAGAATTTTTTTATTATTTTTTTTTTGTGTGTGTGCGACAGCCTCAGCAGCACTTCTGCATGGATTCAGTTGTTTTCATGCAGGAAGGGGCTCCCCTCCACACATTGGTTGATCCATACAGAAGGTTCTTCGAGAATATATCACAGAAGCCAGAGCGATCAGCTGTGTGTTTCCCACTGCATTGTCACCTTATTCACCTGATATGATCCCCTGTGATTTCTACTTTAGAGATTTCTCAAAGATAGCTTTTATCGGGATCATCCTGATAACTTGCTAGCGCTGAAAGACAGCATAATGCAGCATGTGCTCAACATCAGTCCCGACAAGCTGTGTTCTGCGATTGAACACACTGTGCAAAATATGCAGTTTGTGGCATCTTGGGAAGGACTGGCACACTGAACAGTACAGCCTAAGGGAAGCATAAAGGAAGGGAATAAAAATGTGTTATTTACGCTTGTGTCAGTTCTCTCCTTCTTACACACAAAAATTACATCTACATTTGGTACATCATACAGGGGTGATGTGTGATGGTGAATCCTGGTGGTGAATTTTGGATTTTTTTTATTTTATTATATTTTTTTTCAGATATCACTTCCGCATGATACACAATGTACTCCTTCAAAGTTTCACAGCATTTGGATCGTTGAACAGGCCTTAAACAGGGATGCTTTAATTTTAATCAATGTATTTTTTTTTTTTTATTATTATTATTATCCCATGGTATTATTACACCAGATCACAGAGGTCAAGTTCATGTATTTTATACAGCACCTTTTCGGGGTTGTTATAGACTTCACATTTGGAAATATTCATACAGTTTAGCAAATGCATTGGTGATGCTTCCTCGATGTTACAGATTTTGCAGGTGGGGAAGACTTTTATGCCATTGCTAAACTTGATTGGTCTTGTGTGGCCAGTCTTGAGGCGAGAGATCATACTAGTGGCACTGCGATTAAACTTGGAGTTGATGGTAGCTCCTGGATTTTCTACTGAGTACCAGTGGTGAGTTATGAAGAAATTGTTCTTTTTATGTTTTCTTTTTCGGTGGTTTTAAAAAGATCAAAATCGGTGGTATCACTTGATGTTGCAGCCATTTTTGCTACTTCATCACCATGTATAAAATAGAATAGCATAACATAAAATACCTGTTAGTTATCAAGAGTATCAATTGTTCAAGTACACTCGTAAAGTTTCTTTGTATGACAAATATCATTGCCAACAAGGTGGAGGGTAGAGGTTGACAGTTTTTATAGGTGTATCATCGATGTCTTACTTCACTTGTTAACTAATATAAGAGATTCACTTTATACTTTATTAAAACTGTATTTTTTGTTTAATGCTTAAAAATTAGTCCAATTCTTCATTTCATTGAATAATTTCAAATTAGTTTTTTTTTGTAGCATCATATGTAGATTTACTATGTATTGCCAGTTTTATTAATATTATGAGTACCACAGATGCTTGCAGTTTCATTTTTTTTTTTTTTTTTTTTTAATGTGTATATGCAGATCAGAACATCAGGACAACCAGCTACTAATGAAGAAATATTAAAATTTTCCAAACTCTTTGAAGATGAAATCACTTTAGACAGCCTTTCTCGTCAACAGCTAATTGCTCTCTGCCGCCTTCTTGAACTTCAGCCAATAGGGACCAATAATTTTTTACGGTTTCAGTTGAGAATGAGGTTGCGTACACTCAAGGCTGATGATCAGGTTTGTACACATACACACTTTGTGTGAATTTAGTTATATTCCCCAAAAGAGTTATATGCACTCCCAAGATAGTTCTGGTTTGTACACATTACACTGATCATGAATTGTTTTGTAGTTATGTATTTCTAATAATTGTCTTTCTAATAATTTTTTCTGTATTTCTAATAATATTATATACACCGAGTGACCAGTTTATACATATACGAGGGGGAGAGTCTGGAAAGTTCTGATAAACACCTAGAACAAAAACGATATTAAAGCAACTGATATAACCACACATACAAAGATATAAGAATATAAGTTACCATCATAACTCTGCTACTAGTATGTTCTTCCTTGTTATATCAGTTGCTTTAATATCATTTTTGTTCTAAGTGTTTATCAGAACTTTCCAGAACCCCCCCCCCTCTTATTTGTAATAGCCAGTAGCACTTGCTCCCGAGGTGTGGATTCAGTGGGAATTTCAGTCCATACCAACATGGATTGTGGATCCATGTAAGTAAAGCTTTTTCTTGGCTAATATTAGTGGTTGAGTAGACCAGTCAGTGTAACATTCATCCTAATGCTCTTAAAAGCATTTCTACACAATCTGCTTTGTAATGCAGTTCACTTTCCTGCTGGAAATACAATTATCAGGTGGATAAATTGGACATTAAGAGATATACTTTATTAGCAACAACATTCAAGCATATTGTGGCATTCAGCCATTGCTTCACTGCTGTAAGACTTGATGTGTTCCAAAAAGACATTCTTTCCCCTCCCAAAAAAGCCTATACTGTTGTCACTTGCATGATGGGTCCATTGACTAATCAGTACCGCATCGATTCACGTATTTGTCCTGTAATCAGTATGGAACAGATGGTGTGAAGCTTTATTGAATCAAGAAATCTGTTTCCATTATATCCCATCTCAGAAAGGATGAATGCATTATGTATTTGGTTGTGCTCTTTTGTCTGTTGTATTATGCTGCCATTTGATTGAATTTGGTCAGTCTTTTTTTCCCTTCGTGTTTTATGCTGATGTGTAGACTAACCATGCAGGCTTTTAAAGCCTTCAAATTTTCAGAATATATATTGTTTTTTTAGAGAAATTGAAAATTTAGGTGTATGATTAATGAAAGATATTATGCATCTGGATCAGACATTAACCATTATCTCAGTTATTAATCAAGTTTGCCATTTCTCTGGTATGGTTAATTTTTACTAAAAATTATACCAAATTGTTCTTTGATTTTAAAACCACTTAATATTTGACTAGGAATGGATTTAAATCTGAGACTCAATAACATACTTTTGATCATTTAAAGCAAACTTTTACTCAACACTTCTCCTCCTCATTTATTCCATTTTTGACAAACCTTTCTATCTGTTTGCAGATGCTTCTCATGGATGTGTAACAGCAGTTTAAGTATGTAGTAGCATTTGAAGAAAACTGGTTTGTCTAGAAATCGGTTATTCATTGCTGGAAAAGGAACAATTAACAATCCGTATTCTTGGTGCAAATTTAGATACCTTTTAAGTGGACCAAGAATAAAAATAAACCATTATCACAAGCTTTTGTTCTTTCCACCATGAAGAAAGTTTTTGTACTAGGTTTTATCTGTTATAAGAGGGCTTGGACTTAAAAATTGCAAGAGGGGCTTAAAGGAGTAGAATTTGAATGCCTCTTCTATTCTTGGATATAATAATCTTCCCACTTGGTTATACTATAAATTAAAGATTCTTGGTTTAATCCTTTATCCAAGTGTAAGCAAACAAAGTCTGCACATGAAGTAACTTTGTTTGTGCAAATCATATATAGAGGCTAATGACTTCACATTACTTGCCTTAGTATCACGTAATGCAAAGCACATATCCTTACGCACATGCATAATGCTATGCATTATGGGAAGGGTCACTGCACAGACCGGTCTCATCAGTGGGAGCCAGACCCACAAGTGATACCAAGGTTGAAGTAATGCAGAATATGTGTGCAAAGTGGGTGCAAAATATAATGCAGATATGTGCTTTGCATTATGGTATATTTAAGGCAAGTGATATGAAGTCATTAACCTCTATATTCGAGTTGCCCAATTGTGAAGTTACTTCACATGCAAACTTTGTTCGCTTACACTTGGATAAAGAATTAAACCAAGAAATCATTTCTTGGCATCTTTAATTTATAGTATAACCAAGTGAAAAAGTTTTCAACATTTACCTCTAATCCAGAGTATTCTAGTAATAAAGTGTGACACTTTTTGGTTACTTGTATATGGAAATATGACTTCTGCATTACTTCAGCCTTTGTATCACTTCTGGGTCTGGCTCCCACTGATGAGACCTCAATAAAGGTCGAAACTGGTCTGGGCAGTGACCCTTCTCATAATGCATAGTATTATACATATCCATAAGGATATGTATAATACTATGCATTATTATCCCATAATGCATTATTATCCCATATGCATTATTATCCCATAATACTATGCATTATTATCCCTTAGTATCCCATAATGCTTTGCATTATGGGATACTAAGGCAAGTGATGAGAAGTTATTAGCCTCTATATACGAGTTGTCAGTCGTGAAGTTACTTCATGTGCAAACTTTGTTTACACTTGGATAAAGGATTAAACCAATAATATCATTTCTTGGCATCTTTAATTTATATGGATATAATAATCTGATAGAAAACCGCTTATTTCTATCGTTTCAATATCACACTCTTGGCAGCACAAAATTTATTCCAACTGTTGATCAACACACAGATATCATGGATATATAGTATATGACCACGTCATTGAAACAACAAAGGTAAATCATGCAATGCAAAATCCTGAAATTCCCATCTCAAAAATTATAAAAACTCAAAAAGAGACCCTTATGTATGTAATTTTATAAGAACACCCTACAACCTATTGAACAATCTTTTGTCCAACTACAACAGCGAAGACTGCCAGGACTTATAGGTGTTTTCACTGTTATGTGTCAGTATGGTGGACGTTTGAGACAGACTTCTGTCTTGATCGTATTAGATCAAGAATTGTTGTAGGAAATGAAATAATATAACAAGTGGGTTTTATCTTGTAATAGTAGGAAAGTTTAGAAAAATTTCCTTTCTATTGTTGCACTCAATAGTAGTAATCTATAATTACTATAGCTTGTCCTTTGTCTGCTTTAGTTATTGTGAGTGGGTTGGTTATGTCTTAACGATTTTAGGGCCTTCATTTCAGCTAGAGATAAGTTTAGGGAAGTTTGGCTGTTAGTTGTACTGAGGAGATTTCTAGTTGGAGTTTATTAGCATCATTACTTGAGAGGGTAGTTAAGTTCATTTCAATGTTATGTGGGAAATCCAAGTATGGAATTTTTTTAGGCACTATAACATAAACATGTCCTTTGGTGAGTACTAAAGTTTCTGCAGGGGTGAGGGAATGTCCAGATATGTTGACAACCCATCTGTTTCTTGCCTAGTTGACCTTGATTGGTTTTTACCTTTAAATAGGTGGTCAGACTTGCGGTCGTATGTTTGTTGTTATTGTGTTTATTGGAGAGACTGTCTAGATATATCTAAAACCAAGTTGAATAGATCCGTGGAAGAGTCTCATCCTTGTAAATGGCAAGCAATAGTGTGTTCCACCTTTTTTTTTTTTTTTTTTTTTTTTAAATATAATGCTGTCCCATTCAGTTATTTATCTAAAGTTTGTTAATTTTTGTATTTCAATTAATTTAGTTTTAGCTTTAATTGTAATCCCATTTCATTTTGTAATCACCCATATGGTTGTACTCCGGCTCAGCTCTAAACGCTCTTTGTTCTAGCTTCATCTTGTGATTATGCTGATGCACTGATGAATGCCTGTTAATTTCTGGCCGATATATTTGCAGTAATAAAAATGTTTATTATTTATTCTTGTGAATATGTGTTTCAAATAATATTTACTATGTCAAAACTGCCATTAAAACAACATTTAACATCTTTGTATTTGATAACAGTATAGAAGATAAATACAGAGGATGATCGGTTAACGAACATAATTTATTCAAAGACGATGTTCGTTAGCTGATCATCGATTTACCTTAGATTTTTATGGGAATTTGATTAATTTGTTCTGGAGACCCAAAAAAATAAATAAAAAATTATATAATTTCTTACTACGTTTATTTATAATAACAATAATACATACATACACAGTCTTGCATTTTCATCAGTCATGTTTTTTTTTTTTTCATTTGTGGGGCGTTAAAGAATCTGTCCAATGTCAATTGCTTTTCTCTCTTCTTCAGGATTTTTCGA
Organism: Typopeltis vanoorti; assembly: GCF_054136105.1. Taxonomy (NCBI): domain Eukaryota; kingdom Metazoa; phylum Arthropoda; class Arachnida; order Uropygi; family Thelyphonidae; genus Typopeltis; species Typopeltis vanoorti. Next base: position 17,690,730 of record NC_143574.1, on the reverse strand, counting down.
AAGTGATTTATAGCATTGTCTTTGTAGAGATCCCCAAGCCTATTGACCTCAACCTGGTTTGGGTGCCATTCTAAGACTGTTGTTCTGACATCCTTTCACTTCAAAAGATCTTTAATAGCAGATGTCGGCATTGGTCCTCTTTCGTCTTCCTCTTTTTCAGAAGAAAACACATCTCGCTGAGTTTCTTGGTGTTCTTCATTCAAGAGTTCTTGGAGTTCTTCTGTTGTCAGATCATTTTTGTTCCATTATGAGCTCTTCAATGTCATCTTCATTCACCTCCTATTTCCAATAGTTGTCACAATTTCATCCATAATTTCAGGGACATCATCTCCGTCTCCCTGAATGCAGGATGGACACAGCTTTCGCTAAGCAGAATTCAACTGTCGTTGAGTGACTTCTGACCACGCTTTTTGAATGAACCGGATGGCTTCAAGAATACCAAGTTTTTCTTTCCAAAACGTTTTTAATGTCATTGTTAAGGAGAACTGGCATGCTTCAAAACACTGACAAAACAGTGCTCGAGTGTACAATTTCTTGAAACCCGCAATAACCTCCTGATCAATTGGCTGAATCAACGAAGTGGTATTTGGTGGCAGAAACTGAACTGTCAGCCAGGGAAAATCTTCCAACAAATTATCTTCAAGGTCTTTTGGGTGTCCTGGTGCATTGTCCAATAGCAACAGTGCTTTCAGTGGCAATTCATTGGTCTGAAGGTAATCCTTGATGCTTGGGGCACAAACTTTAAACAGCCATTCTTTGAAAAGAACCTGTGTGACCCATGCCCTTTCATTCGATCTCCACATCACTGGCAGTCTTTCTTTAACTATGAAATTTTTGTTGAATACTCTAGGATTCTTAGAGTGATAGACAAGAAGCGGTTTAAGCTTCATATCACCACTAGCGTTAGTTCCCAAAAGTAACATCAATCTAGCTTTCATTGGTTTATGCCCAGGAATATTTTTATCATCTTACGTGAAGTAGGTACGGTTCGGCAAGCGCTTCCAAAGTAAACCAGTTTCATCACAATTGAAAATTTGTTGTGGAGAATATCCTTCTTTTTTAATGAATTCTTGAAATTTGAGACAGAACTTCTCAGCTTCTTTATCTGTGCTAGCAGACTCACTGTGCATTACTACATGTTTAATGCCAGATCTCCTTCTAAACTTTGCAAGCCATCCAGTGGTAGCCTTGAATTCTATCTCCCCGTGTGACGAATGTGGAGTTTGTTTCTTCAGTTCTTCAAAAATTTCTCTAGCCTTCTCTTGAATGATAGTCATACTAGTTACATCTCTTTTCATTTCCCTTTCTTTTATCTAAACTAAAAGCAGTCACTCCATTTTTTCATGGATGGCACATCTTTGTTTCTCAGATGTGATTTTCGTTACTCCTTTAGCTGCTTGAGCCTTCTTGATTATATCTTTCTTAGCTAAGATTGTGCCTACTGTAGACCTGTTCAGCAACATCAGACATCTTTTGCCCACTCTCTACCTTGGCTGTTATCTCTTGCTTGGTTTCTATGGTCAGCACAGTTCTTGACACTCCACTCTTTTTAGGCCCCATAATATTATCAGTGTTTTTTTTTAAATAAAAAGTTCAGAAAAGCACTTGCAAAAATTCAGAGAACAGTAATCAACTAACGCACAAAAAGGTTATGTATACAACTGTCAAAGTCTCATTCCAGAAACCGTTCATAGATGGCAGTAAAATACCATTATACAAATCTTACACACAGTGTCGCTTCTTCTTGTGTTTGTTCTGTGAGGTGTTCGTTATCCAAACGTGTTTGTTGTCTGAAAAATCTTTGGATTTTTATTTTCAAATCTTCGGATTTTATTACAAATCGGACAACAAACGCGAAAGTGTTTGTTGTCCAATTTGTTCGCAGTCCGAACTGTTTGTTAACTGATCACCCACTGTACCAATAATTTGGCAGATAGTTTGGAGACTATTGAGAAAGCTTAAAAATGGAAGTAAGAATACAGTAAAAGAAATTAGATATAGTAAAAGTGATATGAAAACTAAAGAAAAATATCATAGAAAGATTGCTGAATGAAATAAAAAGATAGAAGTAGTATAAAACATTCAAGAGGAATGCTCTCAGGAGTACATATCAAAATTAAGAAGTCATCAAAAACCTTGTGGATGGGTAGCTGGAGTAGATGATATTCAACTAGAAATGCCAGTTATGGAGGTATAAAAGCTCTACATTTTGCATCCAAAAGAAAGTTGAATTCCAGATGACTGGAGTAAATATCTCATAGTACCCGTCTCTATAAAAAGGGAAATAAATCTGAATGATTTAAGCAAGAATATTAGACAAGGAGTTAAGGAAAATTGTTGAAGGGAAACCTGGAAAAAAAAAAAGTTGGGTTTAGGCAAAAATAGAGGTTGTCAGGATCAGATTTTTACTTTAAGATAATTTGAAATCCTCAGAATATAACAAGGATATTTATTTGAGTTTTATAGATCTGAAAAGTTCTCGGCCTCAACCATATGGCATCACTATTGGCAAGATTTTTTTTTTTTTTAAGTTGGTACATCTGTCAAAAGTCCATGTGAAATTGCAAGTCATTCTATCAAGTAGTTTGTTTTATACAGCTGTCTGAAGCAAAAGTGTTGTCTGTATCCCTTGAAATGAAAAAAAATTGAGTATTGTGCGATTATAAAATTCTTTGTAAAAGAAGGTTTAACGCCAAAAGATATTCATTCGAAGTTCATAAAAGTTTATGGGCACTCTTCTCCTTCATTTTCGACAATTAAAAAATGGGCTGTCGAGTTTAACCATTGCTGTACCAGCCTTGAAGATGATCCACGTGAAGGATGTCCAAAAAGTGTAACAACACCAGAAATCATTGATCAAATGCATGATATGGTATTGGATGACCGGTGAGTCAAAGTGCATGAAATTGCTGAGACTATAGGCATTTCAAAAGAACATGTAGGATATATTTTGCATGAAGAATGGCATATGAAAAAAAGCTTTGCACAAAATGGGTGCTGTGCTTGCTCACAGCAGATCAAAAATGCACTTGCATGAAAATCTCTGAACAGTGCTTGGAGCGTTTTAACAAGAATAAAACTGATTTTGTGCATCGATATACTACTATGGATGAGACTTGGGATTAACCATTACACACCAGAATCCAAACAGCAATCAAAACAGTGGACATCAGCACGAAAAGTCATGCCATTGGTGTTTTAGGATGCTAAAGGTATTTTGTTTATTAATTATCTTGAAAAGGGTGAAACAATAACCGGGGAATATTCCAATCTTTTAACCAGACTACACGAAAAAATTTGTGAGAAAAGACCTGATTTGCAGAAGAAAAAAAAATCATCTTTCTTCAGGACAATGTACCTGTCCACAAAAGTGTTTTGGGAATGGGAAAGTTAAGAGACCTGCACTATGAATTGTTGGAACATCCACTCTATTCCCCAGATTTCGCTCCCTCTGACTTCTGTCTCCTCCCAAAACTAAAACTCTTCCCTGATGGTCAGTGTTTTTCTTCGAATCAAGAGGTGATTGCAGCTCTAGAGGGGTATTTTGCAGATCTTACTGAGAACCACTACAGGGACAGGATAATGGCTCTTCAACATAATCTCCCTTAAGACTAATAAATGTATTAGTCTTAAGGGAGATTATGTTGAAAAATAAAAATAATTTTGAAATTATAAATTCATTTTTTCATTGTTAGGCAGAGAAATTTTCAGCCCACTCTCGTATGACAAAGTGCCTAAGAGAAAAGCTGTTAAAAAGTGCACTAGAGAATGTAATTGGGACATTGTATCAAGCAATACAATTTTGTATTTCAGTTGTAAGTCAACAGCTACGATGGAAGGAGGTATTAGAAGATGGTTTTAATGTTAAATCAGGTGTGAGAAAAGTGTGCACATTATGCAAGAAAGTGGTATTAGGCCTTATGTCAAATTACTTTAATCAGATAATGTTATACTCTTAAATAAGTACAGTACCAGTAATGTAATCTTGTCCATATCTCCTTTTCTACAGATTGTCCTTCTCCCAATTATTCTCAGCCCTGCATCTTGTGGCACTACAGCAGTGCTGGTTGGGGTTTCTTCAAAACTTCTGTGCCTTGTTTTCATGGAGTGATTACTGCTTTCATTCTTCTGATCCCAGTACCTGTTCTGATCTAATAACAGAAAGTATTCTTGCTGTGGTGAGTGTTTTATTCCCCACTCCACTCATATTCTGGACCCTTATCCAGACCCCAGTTCTCCAACAATTTTGCTAAAGCAGTCGAAGCCAAATATTCAGCGAGGTAGGTTCCAAAAGTTTCCAGCCTGACATACAAAATTTGCAGCAATTTTAAAACATTATGCATGACAGATAGCACCATCTATTGGGAGGTTAGTGTACCAGTTTGCCCTCTACCTTCATCATTCAGTTGGTGATTAACACATAGCACACCAAGTGGCTGTAATGTTATCGAGAAGCTTCTCCTTCATATTCTGCCATGAAGGAATGGGCTAAACAGTTTTGCATAGAGAGCATCAAAGGTCATTCTGATGGTTGGCCTATGGAAGTGATGACTGAGGAAAATGTTTCTTTTCTTGAGGTGGATCTGCTCAATGATAGACAGCTGAAGCTCAAGGAAATCTCAGTAAGGTTGGGGCTTTCTATAACAGCCGTCTTTCTCATCATTCACAAGAAGCTTCCCATGACAGAGGTCAGTGCAGGGTGGGTGCCCTGACTTCTCTCTTCAATTCACAAGGAGCATCGTGCGACAATGGATGAAACTGTTGTTCTTTATTATCATCCTCTTTCCAAAAGGGAATCCATGGAGTGGTGCAAACCAGGTGAAGCACCGCTGAGAAAAGCCAAAGTCGCTCAGTCCACCAGTAAGATCATGGCAACAAACTTTCAGGATTTCCAGGGAATTCTCGTGATTGACTTCAAGAAAATTAATACCGCTGTGAATGCAGAATGTTATACTTCACTCCTCCACAAACTGCATGATGCCGTGAAGGAGAAGAGATGAGGAATGCTGAGTCGTGGTGTTCGTCTGCTTCATGACAATGCTCCAGTCCATATGGCTATTGTTATGAAGGCTGCAGTAAAGGACTGGCTTCCAGGAGATTAAATGCCCACCCTACGTCCCAGATCTAGCACCCAGTGACTACTACCTCAAAACTGAAGAAAGACCTTCAGAAAAGAAAATTTGCAGATGACAATGAGGTGAAAGATGCGGTTTTAGGCCATTTTGCAGACAAAAGTACAGATTATTTTTTAAGGACATAAAAGTATCAATTCAAAGATGTGAAAAGTGTATTGAAGTAAAGGGAAATTATGTTGAAAAGTGACAGTTGTTTTCTTTCTATTACCTTTAAAAGTTAGTCAGGCTGGAAAGTTATGGAACCACCCTCGTATGCCCAATGGCTCCAGTTAAAAACCCAGCCACATACTTGGCTTACACTGCAGCATGTGGCAAACACACACAAATTCCAAAGCAGACTTGGTAAGGGCCAAAGTTTCTAATATTATCTACTGTCAAATGTCAGTTGAGCCTTCTGGTCCTTCTGCAAGGCTTGTGTGGTGCAACTTTTGTCTCTCTCTCTCTCTCTCTCTCTCTCTCTCTCATATCCTGATGATATAATGATGACATCTTTTAAAGATAACCTCTTGGCATCAGTTTTTTCTTCCAACTCTTTGCCCACAAACTGTGTTCACAGTATCCCTCCTCTGAAATTTTGCCAGAAGGACATCAGACGAATACTCAGTAATCTTGATAACATTGTGTCCTGGCCATGATGGTATTCTTCCAATTGTACCGATAGCTTATGCTTTAGAACTCACATCATCTCACATCTATCCAATGTTTGGAAGCAAGTTTCTATCCAGCATGGTTCCAAAAAAAAGGGAGATAAAAGTCAACCATTGAACTATCACCCTCTTGTTCAGATCTCAATACAGTTAAAAATAAGGGAAAAGGTCACTGGCAGCCAACTGCTTCACTTACTTGAAGACTCACTAATTACTTAGTGATCATCACTATGGATTCTGCCATACAAGTTCCACGGTAGATCTTCTGACTTCTCTCACATTTGGATACAGGCCGTGGAAATGTTTGGAGAAACCCACGTGGTTTCTCTTGATATTTCCAAGGCATTTGATTGAGTCTGTGACATCATGACCTTCCTACCAGCTACCATCTTTTGGTGTTTTTCCTTCTCTTTTTAAATGGATTGCTGATTTCCTCTCCAGTCATTGTAGATAATGGTGGATAGTTTCCTTTCATCAGATTTTTCACCCAGGGTTCTGTGCTTTCATCTACAATCTTTCTTCTATACATCAATGATCTCTCTCTCTTACATGCAATCCTATTTATAGTTTTGCAGATGAACATACTTGTGACTCCTCTTTTTCATTTTCGAAACCTTGTTGTGCTCAGATAATTCATGCTTCAAGATAATATTCTCTAACCACTTCCTTAAACACCGATCTTTCTATTCTCAGGTTGAATCAGAACAACCCGATGAATTTTAATGACACTGAAACACAACTGTCTCATCTTCAGGGAGAAAGTTCATCTCTCTCTAGCACTTGTGACAATATTCTGCTTGCCAGCCAGGATCTTTTTTGGGTTAAATTTCACAACTAACCTATCCTGGCATAAGCATATCAATTTCATAGTCTCTGCAGCCTCCAAAAAGCTTGGTATTTGTTTTTGTTCCAAAAAGTACTTCTCTTTCTCCTGTTCACCTCCTGACACGTTATAAAGTTCAGATCTGCCCAAAATTAGAATACTGTTTCCACATTTGGAGAAACAGTTGCTTTTGTTGATTACATTCAGAAGTGATCAGTTTGCTTAATTGATGACTCCTCCTTCACTGTCTCCCTCCAATTGCTTTCCCATAGATGCTCTGTTGCTGCACTATGTCTTTTCTATAGGTATTTCCATAGGCACTGCTCCACTGAATTGGCACTACCATCCCTTCACCTTCCTATAATCATGTATGAATATGAGCAGCTGCTAGTCAACATCCATATGGTGTTTGACTCCAAACCTATCAAACTAACTTATCCTCTGCCTTTATTTGGAACGGTCTTCTTTATTCTATTTTCTCCAGTGATTACAACCCTGTGTCCTCAAGAAACCCATAAACACATTACATTTCTTCATTTAATTTCCAGTGTGGATACTACATATTTCTAGACAGAAATATTTTATTAAATAAACAGTATAACCTGACACGTTTCATCAGTTATCATACTTGCATCATCAAGGATACAAGACTTGTATAAAGGAGACTAGACAAATTTAATTACACATATATAAGAACTTCAACAAATTAGTACATATAAACAAAGTAATAAAAACACTGCTGGATTAGCTAATGTACAAGCGACTGTAACAATGCTAGTTGTTGATGTTATGTTCTGTTGGCATAAATTGTGTGTCATATCCTGGTTCTGTGGCAGTTACATTTTTCATGAATGCAGACCAAACTTGGTGTAGGATTAAACCATCATTTTTGTTACACTGTGTGTGGGGATGCAGAGTGTTTCTAAGGCTTCTTTAAATTTTCTTATAAAATAATTATGATCAACATACAGCATTTCTGTTTTTTTTGTCAAACTACTATGCCTGCATTTGTTGTATGAAAGGCTTATCTTGATCTATGCTTTCTCTTTGATCAATGTCCTTTACATGTTCAGACATTCATATCTCTCTAGAATGTTCCAGCTGGTTTACATAGCAAATGCTCTAAGAGCAATTGATTTTATATAATCCTTGTTTATTTATTGGTGGATGTGGAGGGTTTTGGTGGGTTCGATGACATTTTCATTATTTGGTTGGAAACAATAGAAGACTTAAAGCAATTTTAAGATTATCTGTGAACAGCTTGCACCAAACGTAAATTCTCTCTTAAACTGGAGGATCACAGAAAATTATTGTTCCTTGATATCTTTCTTTAAGTATCTGAAGACAGAAAAAAGGTTGATCTTTTTTAGTATGCAGAAAATCAACTACAATTGGAAGATTCTTACATGCTGTTTCATACTATCCCTTACAAAAGATAGGCATGATAAAAATATTATGGACAGAGCCTATAACATTTCAACTATGTCAGAAATGTTAATCTGATGTGCTGTTTTGGTTACCTTCGCAATATGCCCTCTAAACTTCAAGTTCCTCTCCTCATCAGTTTCCTGCAGTTCAGTTCCATCAATTATATACTAGAGAGCGATTTTGATCTTTTCTCAGAGTGCATCACATTAAGCTGGCAGCCATTTAACTTTTCCCCATAGTGCTAGTCTATTTAAGTCTTTTTGCAGCATCACCTTCATTTACCATTGCTCTTTCCAGTTTATCAATCAGCAAGCAACTGAATATTTCCTGTCAAATCATTTCCTTTATCATTGATGTACACCCTTTGGTACACCACCGGTCGCTTGCCTTCTCCTGGACTCGATTCCTCCATAAACCACTCTTCAATATCTGTCTATCACCCACCCTTTAATACAAATCACCAGATTCATATCCATCTGCATTTGCTTCAATTTATGTAATCTTAGATTTATCATCATCAAATTCCTGCCATGTACCCTCAAGGGGTGTACAGGATATGACAGTACTACATGAAAAAATTACATCATTACTAACTTCCTATCTACAATTTTCCTCCAAATCAGTCTGTTACTTGTCAAGACTCCAACATTATCAGATCTTATATTTCTATCGTCTAAGGCACTTTGTACCGTATCAATCCACCTATATCTTGGTCTTCCTCTGGGTCGTTTTCCTGCCAACCTGGCAGAGAACACTTGTTTTGCTAATCTTTCCTCTCCCATTCTATTTAAGTGACCATAACATCTGAGATTAGCTCTGCTAACGCATTCCTGGATGCTGACAATGTCAAGTTCTTTCCTAATATCCTCATTTTTAATATGATATTGCCATTGATGCCATCTGTTCACGCCTCTAATCTTTCTCGGGACTCTCATATCTGCGGTCTCTAGTCTTTGGTCAAGTGTTTTACTTCTGACCCAGCTCTCAGATCCATAAGTTAAAATTGGTTTGAACACAGTCTTGTATACAGCTAATTTAGTGTTCCGACTAATTTCTTTCTTATTCCATATGAATTTATTCAATTGACTTCCCACGATACCAGCTTTGCTGATTCTGTTGTCTATTTCTATATTTAGTTTACCATCTTCAGTAAAAATTGTGCCTAAGTAGCTGAAATGTTTTACTTGTTCCACAGGTTCTCCATTCACAACACAGTTGACATTTTCAATGATTCTGCCTATTTTCATTGTCTTTGTCTTTTTATTGCTGACCTTCATACCATATCTATTACAACAGCTATTCAATTTAGTCAGAGAATCTTGCAGACTTGTAGCGGATTTATTTAGAAGTATAACATCATCCGCATAAAACAAACAGCTGACATTAACATCTCCAATTTTGATATCAGGTTTAATACCACATTCCTTCATAATGTGATCCATATAGATAATGAATAACAGAGGGGATAATGTACATCCTTGTCTCACACCAGATTTAACATTAAACCATCTTCCTGTACTTCCTTCAATTCTAACTGCTGACTCACAACTCAAATAAAAACTAAGTATTGCTTGATATAATGCCCCATTGACACCATATAACTGCAGCGTATTGAATAGCTTCTCTCTCGGCACCTTGTCATATGCCTTTTCCAAATCGACAAAACTTAAATACAGATCTTCGTTATATTCCCATGCTTTCTCAACTATTTGTCGTAAAGTGAAGATCTGATCCTGACAGCCTCTATTTGGCCTGAATCCAGCTTGTTCTTCACCAATTCTTCTGAACTGTTTCTCAAGTATACCTGCATAGATCTTGCTAGGAACACTCAGTAGGGAAATACCTCTGTAATTCTCACATTCAGTTTTATTTTCCTTTTTATATATCGGTACTATGAGAGCTCTACTCCAATCATCGGGAATTCGTCCCTCTGTCCAGGCTTTCTGAACTATGCAGTGCAGCCACTGTAAGAATCTTATACCACCATACTTCAGCATTTCTGGTCGAATATCATCTACTCCTGCTGCCTTTCCACATTTCAAGCCTTTGATGGCTTTTTCTACTTCAAGTATGGATATATATTCTTGACTGCATGCCTGGACAGTGTTTTTTATCACTGTGCTGTCATCACTGCTTGTTTCATTTAGCAGTTTTTCAAAGTAATTACTCCATACTTCAAGGATATCTTTTTCTCCTGTTTTCATTTCACCTTTATCATCTCTAATTCCTTTTACAGCACTCTTTCCTCCATTCCTAAGCTTCTTCAACAACCTCCAGAATACTTTGCCACCTTCTTGATATTTATTTTCTATATTCTTGCCAAAGTCCTCCCATGACTTTTGTTTAGCTAGTTTTACACACTGTTTAGCTTTCTTACATTTGTCTCTGTATTCTGTAAGAGTAAAAGCTGACTTATTTGCCAGGAACTTTTGATATGCTTTCTTCTTTTCCTTCACTGCCTCTTTAACTTCCTGTGTCCACCAGGGAGTTCTGATTTTTTTATCCTTGCACACAACCTCACCACATGCCTCTCTGGCAGAATCAATCAATGTTTCCTTCAGAGTTTGCCACTGAATCTCCAAGGTTTGATTCCTGTTCTCAAACTCTTTCATTTTCTTTTCAATAATCTTTCTGTATTTTAGTCTACAGTTCACATCTGAGAGCTGCTCAACTTTTATTCGCTTTAAAACTTTCTTACATGTTATTCTTTTCAATATGAAATTCAATTTTATCCTGCTCAAGACTAAATAGTGATCACTTCCAATTTCAAATCCTCTGTACACTCTGGTGTCCTGCACCAGGGAGAAAACATCACTATCAACAATAACATAGTCAATGAGACTTTTCTTATTTCTAGCCTCTTCTCTCCATGTGAATTTTTGCACATTTTTATGTTGGAACATGGTGTTAGTAATAACCAGTCCATGTCCTGAGCAGAAATCCAACAGATATTTGCCATTATTATTAGCTTTGCTCTTTTCTCCAAATTTTCCCAAAATATTTTTGTATGTCTCACAATCATTTCCTACTCTACTATTTAGATCCCCAACAAGGACCAACTTTTCCTTTTTCATTGTGTCAGTTGCTTTTTCTAAAGCCTCAAAAAATTCCTCCACTTCTACCTTATTAGAACCTTCTGTGGGACCATAGGCACAAATAAGTCTCATTGTCCAGTTCCCCATTCTCATATTTGCCCACATTACTCTACTTGAGACTGACTGCCATTCAAGAAGATTAGCCTCGTATTTTGTGTTGAATACTATGGCTACTCCTTCTTTTCCTTGATTGTCATTGCCTGAATATAACATTTTGTATTTATTGCTCAGAAAGATCTCACCAGTTTTGGTCTTTTTTGTTTCAGTCACCCCTATTATGTCGATCTGGTACTTATCTAATTCCTCAGCTAGCTCCATTTCTTTGCCATTCAGGCTTCTTACGTTGATAGTACCGATCTTTAACTCTAGTGATGTTGAGTTGGGGTTTGTTTTCAGATTTGTTCGAGTAGCTGACTTTTCGCTGTTCGCCCTGGTTCCCTGGCAAAAACAATGGGGGCCTTGTTTAACCGGGCGACGCCCCAGCCGGCATGAAATTTTGTCATGTTGTACCATCATTTTTTATTTTGGTTTAACCAATAAGAATACAATTTGGTCGGCTAAATCCCAAATTGCCAGCCCATCCTCGTTCGTTCAGTATCAAAGTAGATACCCAACAGGGTGCACCACGAGAAGGTGAGGATTGGACATTAGGTCAGAAGCCCTGGTCGGTTCTTCGCATTCCTTTAAAGGCTATGTGGAGGTCTCCTCTCAGTTATACAGCTTTGACCCTTAAGCACCCCTCTTAGATTTATGTAATCTTCAATTTATGTAATCTTAGACATACTCTCTCTCCTTTAGTGGCTTGAATTGAAGATGATTAACAAAATTCTTGACACACCTCTGACAGTGTTCCTTCAAATAAACAAGATTTCAAAAATGCACTCACATTGTCCATAACCATCAAGATTGTTATGGACAAAGTTATTATTATACAGGTATTTACATAAATTCAAAAGGCCATCATGGGAGATTCATTATTCACACAGTACCTATCATACCTCTCCTTAAACTCATTCACTGACGAAGCACTCGCAACCACCTCTGGCAACTCATTCACCACCCTCCAAGCAAGGAAAAAACCTAATCCTAACACCCTTGCTGACCACACTCTTACACAACTTCCACTGGTGACCCCTTGTTCTCTTCCTTCTTGACATGTACTGAAAATGTCTTCAGTGTCAATCCAGTAATACCCATCTAATAACATAAATGCTTCTATCATGTTCCCTCTTCTTTTTCATTTATCATCTAATTTTGAACGCCCACAGACTGTCAGTCTCTTCCCCCGAGGAGCACTCCATAGGCCTGTCAATCTTTGTCACTTGCCTCTGGATCCCCTCCACCACTTCTTCATCCCCATGGAATCCTGCTGTCCAGATCTGTGTGTAGTAGTCCTAATGTAGCCTTATTAAAGCATTATACAGGGGAACAATAACCTCTCTATCCCTCCTTTTTAGTGTGTACTTCAACAATCATGCTGTTTTGGTTACCTTCACAATATGCCCTCTAAACTTCAAGTTCCTCTCCTTATCAGTTTCCTGCAGTTCAGTTCCATCAATTATATACTAGAGAGCGATTTTGATCTTTTCTCAGAGTGCATCACATTAAGCTGGCAGCCATTTAACTTTTCCCCATAGTGCTAGTCTATTTAAGTCTTTTTGCAGCATCACCTTCATTTACCATTGCTCTTTCCAGTTTATCAATCAGCAAGCAACTGAATATTTCCTGTCAAATCATTTCCTATATCATTGATGTACACCCTTTGGTACACCACTGGTCGCTTGCCTTCTCCTGGACTCAATTCCTCCATAAACCACTCTTCAATATCTGTCTATCACCCACCCTTTAATACAAATCACCAGATTCATATCCATCTGCATTTGCTTCAATTTATGCAATAGATTTCTATGTGGAATCTTGTCAAATGCTTTTGCAAAGTCTAATAGTATTACTGAGTAGCCATTTCCCTTATCCATTGCCATTGTCATTTTATTATAAAAAAAAAGTTACTAAGGCAAGCCCTGCCCTTCTCAAAACCATGTTGTCCCTTATAGAGTATCATATTCCTATCAATCCAATCCTGAATTCTGTCTTTCACCAATTTCTCCAATATCTTAACTACCATTCCTGAGATGCTGATTGGCCTATAATTTGCTATTTCTGTCTTGCAGCTTCCTTTATGCAATGGGACTGTTTTGCCCTCTTTCCACTCCACTGGCACCTGCCCAGTACTGAGAATTAAATTAAAGAGTTTGGTCAGAGAGCTGATAATTTCTTGCATGTTCTTAATACATGGGCCAATATGCCATCTAATCCTGTGGCTGTGTTCTTATACCTCTATTTCTTCTGCCTATATTCTCCTATAAGTCAATGTCACATCAGGCATTACAATGCCACCACCTAGATGGTACACCCTTGCAAAATGCTCACTCAGTAATTCAACTATTTGGTTTGGTTCTGTTATGTCTCCACCATCAGCACTTTTTTCTTAAAGTCATAGTCATTCTTCCTTTTACTTGCCACATAGCAAAAAACTTTCTGATTTCTTTTGGCCTCATCAGCTAACTCTCTCTCATAATTAGGTTTGGCCTTCCTTACCATATAGGTCGCGCTTCTTGCTTGTGCCTTATATGGATCACCTTTTTTCTTTATAATCCATCCACAACTTTTTCTGTGTTTGCAACTCCTACTTAATAAAGCTATTCATCCATCTAACTCCTGCCTGATTTATACTTCTGACCCAAGATATACATTCTGATACTGCTTTCTTCAAACACCCCTTGACCATCTCCCATGCACCAACAACATCTCTCCCACTCCAAATTCTTATGCTATGGCATTGCCGAAAGCTAACCCTTTAGTTTGTCACAATTACCTGCTTTGTAATTCCACATGTATCTCTTCTTAGCTGTATTTTTTAAGAAAATTACAGTGTAGATTAATATATTAACCAAAATAAATTTTGGTTAATATATTAACTTCCAATATTTTGGCAAAGTCAAGTTGCGATCATATCAGAAAACAAAATATAATAAGATATGTGCATGCAAACACTAAAATAAGTAATGAAGATGAAGTATGTCAACTGAGAGTAGGCCTAAAGTCCTAAATAATGTCCCTTCAGCTCAATAACCTTGGCTATTGGGCTGAAGTGCAGAGAATGAGAATTTCCCAAATTTGGGACAGTTTCATGCAACCAGTTTTATTGAGGTTAGGGTAGTTTCTTAAGGCAGAAGCAGATTCAAGGAAAAATCTTTTATATTTTTATTTGCTGTGATGGAGTAGAGTGGTTTTCTTCCAGTGTATTCTATGGTGGGTGTCAAAAGCATTGTTGGTCCTGAGTAGCTGTAGTCATGAATGTCTGCAGATGGAGGCAACTGGGGTACCTAGAATTTTGAAGTTGATATTCTTTTTCTTTGTGTAACTTTCTACATTTGGTACAAAACACTTGAAAAACCAATTTTCAAATACGCTAGCTGTAACCCATGCCTTTTTGTTGACCTGCCAATAAACAGTTAGGGTGGACTTGTCGAGCTCTTTCATAGCACGAAGATTTTGAGGATAGGTTAATAAACATTGGTTTTGTCATGTAATCAACTGATGCATTACTACAAAACAGTCAATTAATTCTATCTTTGGAAACTTTGAATTCAGGAGCTGATCTTTCATTTTTCGAAATACAGGTGCGTTTTGACATTTTTTTTCCAATATAACCAGGATTCATCCGCATTGAACACCTGAACGCTGGCCTGGTTGGCTGAGTGGTTAGCGTATCCGCTCTCCAGCCAAAAGGCTGCAGGTTCGAATCCTGGCGTGGGCATGGATGTTTGTGAGTGTCTGTGAAAATAGTGGTGGTGGTTGGCAGTAGATGGCGCTAGTGTAGATGGTGAAGGTAGTTGCAGTTAGTGGAGTGGTGGAGACAGAGAGCTGGAGAGTAGGTGCCCTCCCCAGATGAGTCCTTGGACTCCCTGTAGGTGTTATGTAATAATAATAATAATATTATTATTATTATTTCTGGGCAGCTGTTATGTCTGTTGATGCTGATTCTCCCTGAATTTTAAGATTATGCAAAGGAATTTTCTTTTGAGTGCAATCTTCTATCCAAATCATTAGAGATTTCTCCATTTTTTTTTATTAGAATATCGTGTACACAAGCAATGCACTTTGCCCACGGATTTTATGTTCATTTTGTTTGATTATTCCAATTGTTGAATCATTTAAATTCAAGTTCCTTGCAACAACTACTGGTTTTTCTTCAATTTGAAACAATCCAAGATTTTAATTTTTCTTCGCGAGAAATGAATTTTCTTTTCAATGTTGGTTTTCCCCCTTTCATTGCAGTTTTAGTGCCCATTACTATAAAAATAATTTTTACGTAAATAAAAAACATTACATATTAATTATGTAACTCACCAGAAAATAAAGTGCTCAGCTTGAGATTAATACAATTTTTAAGATTAATACAATTGAGATTAATATGATTTTTAATGCACTTTCCTGACAGAAAAGGAAGACAATTTTCAACAATAAACACAATAAGCACTTTATATGGTAAACAATTGGCGTACATGCGTGCTGAAGGGTATTTCCCCTAATATAAATTTGCTATCTATAACTACATGCGCGATATGGGCAGACGCAAATTTAAGAAAAATGAAATTTGATTTTTAAATTGCGCCTAAGTCGCACGGTGAAAAATATATGAAAAGGGTTACTACATTTTGTAGACCGTGTTATATCGAAGCTGCGTTGAATAAGGGTTACTGCAATTTGTAGACCATGTTGTATAAGTACTGCATTATATGGGGGTTACCTGTACTTATGTTCCCAACAAAGGACTGTGATTTCAAAAAAGATTCTTCTGGAAAGAGACAGTTTAGATTTGCTTAGTTAGAGGAATACTCACCATGGTTGTGTTATTCAAAACTACAAAAAGGTGTGTTTTGCAAATATTGCATTTTGTTTGCACCAAATGTACATCAGGGCTGTCAAGGCGCATTTATAAAATATAAAGATTTTTATCAGACATCACATGTCATCTCAATGTAATTATTTGTCTCCGAACTTTGCCCCCCCCCCCCCCTCCAGAAAATTTTCTGCGGACACCCATGGCTGTAGTTGATGGAAATGGATATAGTCCTTATGTTCAGCAATTCTGATGTTTGCTGTCCTGCCTGTTTGGCCATAGTAGGATAATTGCTACTACAAGGAGCCTAGTAAACACCTGGTAGGTCTAGGGACTGTGGCTGGTCTTTGGTGGAGTGGATAAGGGATGCTAATTTTTTATGTGGTCTCTAAGTGGTTGAAAGATTGTATTTTTTTAAGATTTTTGGATATGGATATATGGATATGGATATATATCTTGATATATATGGATATATATATATATATATTCTGCAAGTTAATTGGCAGGCGACATGCCTGTCGATTAACTTGCTGTGTTAATTTTTGTGATATGATTTCTTACTCCATGTGTAATTTTTCTGAAATATAATATAATGCTTTATAAATTGCGCAAAAATGGTAGGTTTTGTATTGAACTGTATCATTAAAAGTCGTATTATTTACTGTTTTTAAAAATTATCCTCTGTATGGTGTTGTCTAGATGATCAAAAAAGAAGGTATAACTAGCCTGACAGTTACTGAACTGCAAGCAGCGTGTCGAGCAAGAGGCATGAGAGCATTAGGTTTACCAGAGGATCATCTTCGTTCACAGTTGTCGCAGTGGCTAGAGCTCAGTTTAAGTGAGCAGATTCCACCATCCTTACTTCTTCTGTCTCGAGCACTGTATCTGCCAGAAACTTTACCAGCTTTTGATCAATTAAAGGCTACTATATCTTCCTTGCCTGATGCTGTGGTAAGTAGTAGTGGCTTTTTTCTGTTTCCTTCTTTCAGACCCTGCAATATTTTTTGCATTTGTGTGTGTGTGTGCAAATGTGTGTTCATTCATTGATTCTTATGAATATTATGTTATTGTCACTTTATATGACATGCAAGTTTTTAAAATTCATTAATGTGTGTGGTAACGTTCCTCTTTAGGCAACAGAAGCAAAGTTTAAAATTGGCGAAAAAGAAGGTAAAGTGGAAAATAAAACTAAGATTGAAATTATTAAAAAAGAAGAAGAAGCCATTAAGTCAGAAGAAAAAGAAAGGTTGCAAGAGGAAAAAGAGAGAGTTAAGGTATGTTAATGCTTGTATCTATAAAGCTACCATGGGTAAGTCAATATTTTCCAGAATGCTTTATTTGAGCAAATATTTATTGTAATAACCAAAAGCATTGGGAGATGAACTCACCACACAAACGCTTTATTGTGGTGAGTTCATTCCTTTCACTGTGTGCATAATTTGTCACCTGCATTTTAGATATTAAAAACAAAATAAATAAATGAAATATCGAATTTCAAACTTGCAGGCCTTGCCTGTCTTATTATTATGCCTTAATCCTGTAATTTATTTTTTATTTGTTTCTCATTTATCTTATGCTGTGCTGTTGACAAACAGCAATTTAGTTGTGGTGTGATCATTTTATAGCTGTGCTAAGTGAAGTAAACATAGTTCTGTTATTTGGGGGGCTTGAGATTTAATATGCAGATTCTGTAATGTTTTTCTATATTTTTGAACATTTCGATTAATGATTTAAGGAACTTAATGAACATTTAATGATTTAAGGGTATGAATGTGTGTCAGTGAGTAAAAGGGATCACTATAATTTCAGTACAATTTTATTTTGTGTTTACACACACACACACACACACACACACTCTCTCTCTCTCTCTCTCTCTCAATAAAAATATATATAAAAAAAGTAATTATCTTTCATGCACGTAGCATAGTGAAACACTAAATATATAAGTGTGGGGGAAAGGTTAGATGGCTTAATAAATAACAGGATTATACAACAACAATAATTTTTAACAGAACAAGTTGGCTTCAGGAAAAATAAGCTGGATTCAGGCTAAGGGGACTATCAAGATCAGAAGATTACATTAAAAGACATTTGAGAAATCATGGAAATATAAAAGGATCTATATTTAAGTTTCGTAGATTTCAAATCCAGTACAAGATTGCAGGATTCCTTAATTAAATTGAATAACTGCTGCAGTAAATATGGCATGAAAATCAACAATAAAAAGAACACTACTATGAAACTAGACAGAAACAAAAAACTTCAACTGCATTCTGAATTGAAAATCTATAAAACAAATAAAGTATTTCAGCTGTTTAGCCACAATTTTTAGTGAAGATGGCAAATTAAATATGGAAATAGACAATACAATTAGCAAAACTGGTATGGTGGAGAGTCACCTGAATAAATCTGTATGGAATATCAGAGAAATTAGAACACTAAACCTAGCAGTATACAAGTGTTCAAACTATGTTTAACTTATGGATCTTGGAGTTGGGTTAGAAATAAAAGTAGTTGATTAAAAACTGGAGACCACAGATACGAGAGTTTTGAGAAAAATTTGGGTAGTGATCAGGTACCATCAATGAAAGAATCACATTAAAAATGAAGATATTAGGAAGGAACTTTACATTATTAGCATTCAGAAATGTGTGAGCATAGCTAATTTCAGATGGTTATGGTTATCCATCTGAGATTAGTGAGAAAATGAATGTTTAATCTCTGGATTGCTAACCTTTCATATCCTATTCTGAATACCTTCTGAGATTAGCTTTACTCACACATTCTTGATTGCTAACAACATAAAGTTCTTTCCTAATATCTTCAATTTTTAATATGATTCTGCCATTAATGTCTGTTAAAAGATCCAGAGGAAGACCAAGCTCTGGATGGATTGATGCAGTTAAAATGTCTCAAAAACCAAATATAAGATCTGACAATACTGGAATCCTGCCTGATAGCAAATTGCTTTAGAGGAAAATTGTTGATAGGAAGTTGGTAATAACATGAGCTTTTCATATTGTACTATCAAAGTATCCTTTATGCTACTTGAGGATACCTAGGAATTTGATGAGATTTGGAAAAGACATATGATAGGTGCCAAGAGGAAAGCTATTCAAATCCCACAATTTTATGGTGCAAATGTAACATTTTACAGAGCAATATACGAAGGAGGGGGAGTCTGGAAAGTTCTGATAAACACCTAGAATAAAAATTATATTAAAGCAACTGATATAACTGCAAGGAAGAACATACATGGATATAAGAACATAAGTTACCTTCATAATTCTGCTACTAGTATGTTCTTTCTTGTGGTTATATCAGTTGCTTTATTAAAGCAACTGATATAACTGCAAGGAAGAACATACATGGATATAAGAACATAAGTTACCTTCATAATTCTGCTACTAGTATGTTCTTTCTTGTGGTTATATCAGTTGCTTTAATATACAGGCAGTCCTTGGGTTACGGATGACCTGACTTATGGCATTCTATACTTATCAATGGGCTCCAAAGGCTCTCCACAAGGATAATTAATAATTAAATCAGTGGTTCCCAAACTGCACTGTAACTGTTAGATAGACCTATGTTCTGACTCTCAGTGCCATGGAAAAATCCTGATATACTAAGGGTGCCGTGAACAACCGAATGAAGTGGAGGTGAGTAGTCTATTGCAAAACCTCAATGTCAATGCATCTGTGGGATTGGATGGTATACCAGCTCGTATCGTACGTAAAGCAGCTAAAGAATTGTCAGTACCCTTGACCATTTTGTTTAATTTGAGTCTCGGGTCTGGGTTAGTCCCGAGGGGGTGGAAAGAGGAGAAAATAGTTCCACTGCATAAGGAGGTTCCAAGACTGCTGTTGTAAATTACCGACTGATTAGCATATCAGGAATCGTTGTCAAGGTCTTGGAGAAATTAGTCAAGAGAAGAATACAGGATTGGATAGAAGAAAATGGGATACTGTATGGGGGACAACATGGTTTTGTGAAGGGTAGATCATGCCTCAGTAACTTGCTCACGTTTTATAACACAGTGACGGCTGAACTGGATAAGGGTAATGGGTTTACGGTGATTCTACTGGACCTTGCTAAGGCCTTTGACAGGATACCACATGGAACTCTAATCAGTAAACTGGAGCAGATGGGGATGGATATAGAGTTGGTGAGATGGATAGGAGGGTGGTTGATGGAGAGTGGTTTATTCTGGATTGGAGTCCAAAAGACGGCTTGTGACTAGTGGTGTGCTGCAGGGTTCTGTTCTTTGACCACTACTTTTCAATTTGTTCATTAACGATATAGGAAAGGATCTGAGAGGAAGTGTTCACTTGTTTGCTAATGATGCAAAGTTGGGTAGAGCAATTGTGAGTGCACAGGATGTCAAAATTTTGCAGGATGATTTGGGTAGTTTGGAGGACTAGGCTAGGGAAAATGGATGTCAGTTTAATGTGACAAAGTGTAAGGTTATCCATTTTGGAGTGAAAAGATTAGCAGCAGTATATCACATTGGTGGAACCGTATTCCAGGAGATTGATGAGGCCAGGGATTTGGAAGTGTTGGTGGT
Source organism: Typopeltis vanoorti (assembly GCF_054136105.1). NCBI lineage: Eukaryota > Metazoa > Arthropoda > Arachnida > Uropygi > Thelyphonidae > Typopeltis > Typopeltis vanoorti. Next base: position 17,670,132 of record NC_143574.1, on the reverse strand, counting down.
TAGGGAGTTGAAGTTTAGGGGGCACATTGCAAAAGTGGCTAAATCAGCTCATCAAATCACTTGGTTGCTGAAAAATACTTTAACAAGCAGAGACAAACAAGTTATTGTTCCACTATATCGAGCCTTGATAAGACCCCATCTAGACTACTCTGCCCAGATATGGGCACCGGGGTTTCTTCTTGATGGGGAGGAGAGGATCCAGAGACGAGTGACCAAGATGATAGCAGGTCTGTGGAATGAACCTTATGAGAACAGGTTGAAGATTTGTGGGGTGCAAAAATTGGTTGATAGGCGGAAAAGGAGTGATATGATTGAGACATTCAAGTTACTGAAGGGTTTCTATAGGATTAATCCAGAAGATATTTTTGAGAATAGGACTGGTGGTGGGAAGACTAGGGGGCCATACATGGAAGCTGGGCAAGAATGTGGTTAGCAGGGGTGTTAGAGCTAGGTTTTTTACTTGGGGAGTGGTGAATGAGTGGAATAAGCTTCCAGAGTCTGTTGTGGGTGCTATGACCGTGAATGAGCTCAAGGCGAGGTATGATAGATACTGTGTGATGTCGAATAGTTGTTCTTGACATGATGTTAGGGCCTCCTTCGATGAGTGTCGACTCCTTGGAGTTGCCCGAAATAATAATAATAATAAAATAGCTTCATCTTCTTTCCCATTATTTCAGGCAAAAATTACCAGTAATTTACAATTACTGGTAATTTTTGCGATATGCAGCTAAAGCTATGAAGAAGTGCATATGATTGGTGCATTAACAAAAGATCACACGAACTAAAGACAAATTAGCATTTCAGCAGTTGAGTTAAAATGCTAATTCTCTTCACCCGAATTCGATAATATCTGAAGCACATTCACTATATATTTCTTAGTTTTAACATGTTCACGACGGGGTGGTGTCAAGCAAAACCATGTGTTGCACCAGAAACATATGGTTTTGCTCTAGTCTATACAGCAGTTTCTATTGGAGGGGGAAATGCAATTCATTAGTTAGTGCTGTTTTTATCCAAGTTGCCTCTAATTGCACTATTTGTTGAAAATATAATGATTCCATGTGTTAACGATGCATAGCCGAAAATTGCCACGTACCTCCTGAAGACCTTTCACGTACCCCAGGGGTACGCGTCCCATACTTTGAGAAACACTGCTCTAAGAGCACACTCTGACATATTTGCCAAGAACTTTTGATATATTTTCTTGTTTTCCTTCACTGTCTCTTTAACTTCCTGAGTCTACCATGCATTTCTGATTTTTCTATCCCTGTCTGCTAATGTTTTCAGTTAATCAGTTAATGTTTTCTTCAGTGTTTGCTACCAAATCTGCAAGGTTTGGTTCTTGTTTTCAAACTCTTTCATTTTTTTCTTGAATAGTGTTTGCATATTTTGAGCTACAGTTCACCTCTGAAAGCTGCTCAACTTTGATTTGTTTTAAATCTTTCTTACTCTTCTTTTCAATATTAAATTCAAATCCTCTGAATCTTGTGTCCTGAATCAGTGCGAAAATATTGCTGTCAATGATAACATAGTTAGTGAGACTTTTCTTATTTCTTGCATCTTCTCTCAGTGTGAATTTTTGCATATTTTTATGTTGGAACATGGTGTTAATAACTAGTCCTGGACAGAAATCCACAGGTACTTGACATTATTATTAGCTTTTCTCTTTTACTCATATTTTCCCAAAACATTTCTGTATGTCTGGTAATCACTTCCTACTCTGCGTTTAATTGCCAGCAAGGACCATCTTTTCCTTTTTCATTGTATTCAGTTGCTTTCTGCGATGTATCAAAAAAGTCCTCCACTTATTCCTTAACAGAATCTCCTATGTGACCATAGGCACAAGTAAGTGTCCAGTTCTCCACACTCTGATATTTGCCTTCATCACTCTACTTGATATTGCCTGCCATTAAGAAGATTATCTTCATATTTAGTGTTGAATACTATAGCTACTATCCTATAATGAATACTATATTTCTGAATTTGTACATATTTTTATTTTGGAACATGGTGTTAATAACTAGTCCTGGACAGAAATCCACACATACTTAATATTATTATTAGCTTTTCCCTTTTACTCAAATTTTCCCAAAACATTTCTGTATGTCTGGTAATCACTTCCTACTCTGCATTTTAATTGCCAGTAAGGACCATCAGTTGCTTTATCTGATGTCTTAAAAAATTCCTCCACTTATTTCTTAACAGACTCTCCTGTGGGACCATAGGCACAAGTAAGTGTCATTGTCCAGTTCCCCACACTCTGATATTTGCCTACATCTGATATTGCTTGCCATTAAGAAGATTATCTTCATATTTAGTGTTGAATACTATAGCTACATCTTTTCTCTGATTGTTATTACCTGAATATAACGTTTTGTATTTGTTACTTAAAAAGATCACGCATGTTTTTGTCTCTGTTTCAGTCACACCTATTATGGTGATCTGGTAGTTTTCCATTGATGCTTCTTATGTTGATAATACCAATTTTGACCTCTGTTGATGCTGAATTTGGATGTGTTCCAGTAGGTGACTCGCTGTTTGCTCTGTTTGTCTGACGAAAACAACAGAGCCTTGTCCCAGCTGAGTTGAAATTCTGTCATATTGTGCCATCATTTTCAGTATGGTTTAAGCCAGTACGAATACAGTTTGATCGGCTAAATCTGAAGTTACCAGCCCACTCTCAGCACGTTCAGCATCCAGATAGATATCAGATTATGTAAATAAATAAATAAAGAATGATTAAAATAATAAAAAATATGATCCTACTAACCATAATATTGTATTATATGTTTACAGCCTTTCATGAATGGGAGTCATGTAAAAATGGGAAAAAAAAAATAGTCAAGAAATCATGAAAGTATATTCTCGTAGACAGGCTTATACGTTGGTTATGCATTACTAAATCACTTAAGGAATTGAACAACGTAGATACGAATATAAATTAAATTGCACTTCAATAAATATTTCCGATATTTCGGCGTCACATTGCCATCTTCAAAAGGAACTTACAAAAAAAGGCACGTGCACATAGGCAATACAACACAGTAACTGAGAATGAAGAGATGAAGCTATTGTTTTCCTAAAAGTCCTGATTGTGCCCTCTAGCAGGCTAAGTAGGTGTTCTTGGCCGTTGGGCTGAAGGTCAGCTGATGTTAGCCTCCCAAATTTGGGGCAGTCACATACAACCAAATTTGTTGAGGTTTGGAGAGTTTCTTAATGCTGAGGCTGATTCCATAAATAGTCTTTCGAATTTGTATTTGCTACGGTGTATTACTGTAGCTTTCTTCCACCGTATTCTGTGGCGTGTATCCAGAGCATGGTCTGCAAGACCAGAGAACGGCTGCTTGTGAAAACGGATGTAGTCCTTGTGTTCAGAAATTCTGATATTCGCTGTCCTGCCTGTTTGGCCAATGTAAGACAGTTTACAACTGCAAGGGACCTGGTATACATCAAGTAGGTCTAGGGGAAGTGGTTGGTCTTTAGTGGAACGGATAAGGGATGCGAATTTTCTGTAAGGCCTGTGACAGGAGGTCAGGTCATGTTTTTTTAAGATTTTGGTAATTTTTTTTTCGAGGTGCCTCGGATGTAGGGAATGGTGATGGATTTAGAGTAATCCTTGTTGTGGAGGGGGGGGTAGCCATTGGCTGAGAAAGTGTTGAGGATGTGATTTAGTTCAGTGTTTAGGGCCATGTCGTTAGAACAGATTAGTTTAGCCCTGTTGTATAGTGTTTTCACCACTCCATATTGTTGTGGGGGGGGAGTTGTTGGTGAATGTATCTGCCTGTATGGGTGGGTTTTTCTATAAACTGAGAAAACCAAGGTTCCATCAGGTTGGCGGGTGGCTAGTGTTTCTAGGAAAGGGAGGCTGTTGTTTTCCTCTTTTTCCAGGGTGAACTTGATTCTGGGGTGTTGGTTGTTTAAGTGTGTTAAGGAGAGGAGTGCATCGGAGCCACGTGGCCAAATAGCGAACATATTATCAACGTAGCGAAGCCATATGGTTGGTTTTTGTGGGTCAGAGGCTAAGGCTTTTTCTTCAAAGGTCTCCATAAAGAAATTTGTCAAGGGTGGGGAGAGTGGTGAACCCATGGCTGTCCCTTCTATTTGTTTGTAGAATTTTCCCTGCCAAACGAAATAGCCTGAGTTCATTGTGAACTGAAATAGGGCTGAGATATCAGGAGAAAATTTAGCTTGGATTAGCTCTAAAGTTTCCTTGAGTGGGACATTTGTGAATAAGGAGGAGACGTCAAAGCTGACCATTATGTCTGTATGTTGGAGTGTGAGGTTTTCTATGCTGGCTTTGAAGTGGGCTGAGTTTTTTATGTGTGATGGTGTGTTGCTTTCAATTCCTTAAGTGATTTAGTAAAGTCATGAAAGTATAATCAAGATCTATGTTTAAATTTGTTGATAATAAAAGAAAATATAAAACGTATGATAGGATCAAGAGGAAAATTATTCAGAACACTGTATTTTTATGGCGTAAAGGAAACCTTATTTAGATTTATAGATTATATAACTTGACAAATTGGAGCATGAGACATAATGATTAGTTAAACACAATACGGATTTTAACTTATATAATTATTTTATTGGCATAAAATTTTTACCCTACTATCAAGTCCATTTTCAGTATGAAAATGGACTCAATATTAAACAACAGAACAGAAACCAGTTGATTCAACAATGAAAATGTGTGTGCTGTACGTACATAATGGTTAGAGTGTCATGGTCTAAATACATTAAGGTTCTAGTCACTTTAACAAGAATTCCTGAATTAATTAAATTAAATTAATTCTGGAACTTGTAAAGAAGAACTATTTCCCATAAGAGGGATAATTTACGTCCATCACTTCTATTTAGATTCAGTCCGTGTAGCAAGGTTTGACAAGTTACTTTGTATAAACATTTCAAGAGATTGTTACTTATGGGGAGCTTAATTTTTTTTACAAAGAATTTGATGTCTGTGATAGTGTGGTCTGTAAGTCGTGATTGTTCTGGCTCAAGGAACTTAACGTAATCCAAATGTTTATCATGGCATATGGTTGCCAAACTACCTGCTTGGTCAAAATGTGATGATTTACACTTGCAAGGAATTTGATACACTCTAGGGTGGGCCAAAGGCAGAAGCTTATCTTTAGCTGAGCCTAAAAAAGTGGATATCTTGTTAATAGGGTGGAGGACACTTGTAGGCCAACAGATCTAATTAGTTTGACTATATCTTTCAAGACACCTTTAACATAAGATATCTTATGAAATGATTTCTGCTTCATCAAAAACTTACAAATTTCAAAGAACAGCTTGTATATATCAAGTTCTTTTCAAACGAAAAACTACAACAGAAACCTTCATTTAGTTAAGCCTTGCTATGAAAGGGGATATCAATTTATGCTAAGTAAAATGGATAAAAATATGGTGCATATTGAAGACACTAGTCTGGCTCTAGGTAAGCAGTCTGCTATTACTTTTCTCAAACACTCCTCTTCTTCCCCCATCAACATCCAGCCCATGCAGCTTCTCTTCAGTTCCAACTGTATTTACCATCTCTTTAATTCCACATGCCCCCTCTTAACTGAAAATTACACACATTGGCCACCTTCCAGATCAAGATCACATGATCACGCTTGCCAGTTGGCAATAATGTCATCTTGGTTACAGATAAAACATCTAATGTTATTACCAGATCTAGCACTCTCAAATCCCTGGTCTTCCATCACAAGCTAGCTCAGCTAATATTCCTTAGTAACTGTATAAATTCCTACATGTCCTTTCAATCTAAGTTTCCATAGTTGAATCCCCATAATAATTAATCATCATCCACTCATAGAGCTTATTTGTCAATGCATACTGTCTACATCAGGGGTCACCAAAGTTATTTGCCTGTCGACCCCTTGAAGCGTTTCTTGACTTTTTATCGACCCCCTATATTTTACTATTATGTAATTATAATAAGACAAGCAAAAAAGACGCTTATGTGAGTTTTTAGATTGTTTATTTTATAGTTACAGTGTTTATTGTATGTATAATATAGTATATATTATTATATTACTATTACTATTACTATCACTAGTAATACACTGGTATTACTACCAGCACTGTTCAACTCTTCAACATAGAGAAGTTTAGTTCGTGAATGAATAACGATTGAATTATAATATGTATGTCGATGCACAAAAATGAGACTGGGATCGAATACTTGTAAGTATCAGTAAATAAGAACCACGCACATGTTGCAATCTTGCTCCCACTGCGCCGGCCGGCAGGAACCACCAACATCCGTTTATTGGTAAATACGTCATTTTGGCCTACTTGATTGTCCTCAGTAACTATTTTCATGACCTTACTCCATCTTACAGGTCCTATTCATGGACCTGTAAGATGGAGGTACTGATCCCACGATTCACTCTTAATTGCGTTGTCATTACCTCCATGTCTTTTATCACGGAGGTAATCCAAGTTAACCGATTCACTCTTAATTGACTTAATTGATTCACTCTTAATTGACGAATTAAATATTACCCATACAATGATGTCTTATATTTTTCTGTCGACCTCTGAGCCTGAATCGACCCCTAACAATGTCATATCAACCCCAGGGGGTCGACATCTGCCTTCGACTGGTCTACATCATCCTTTGCATCCCCTATTCTCTAGCAGAAAGCAACTTTGTATTTCATCACCTTCATCCTGTTGGACTGTATCTCACACCAGATAGCCTCAAATACACTATTTTTGCTGACCTCCAGCTGAAGCTGAACTTAGTCTTTTTTGCTGCAGTTCATTAGCTGTCATAAACAATACTATTTCATTTTGTTTGGTCTGTTCTCCCCGAAAATACTAAACTTTTCACATTCTGTTCTAATAACTATACCATCTTCTGTCAGCGATGTCTGACTAATTAAATTAAACTTACCAAGAAGTTACATTCTTGTTTAATCCTTTATCCAAGTATAAGCACACAAAATTTGTACTTGTCATGACAAGGCTATTTGTATATAGAGGCTGGTGACCTCACATCAGTTATCTTATTTATCACATAATGCAAATTATACTTCCTTTCAGGTGTGTGGGTAGCAGTCCTCCCATAATGCCACACACACACACACACAGGAGTGCTACCAGACCGGTTTAAACCTTTACTGAGGCCCTGATAAAGTGCAGGGGAACCTTTTCATAAGCTTTGAGTAATCTATAAGATCAGTCTAAATCTCACATGGTGAGCTAAAAGATCACTTATAAACTCATTACTCCTGTTCTGAATCACTCCAGGATAGAAGATTTAGCAGTGACTCTACTTGGTGATAGGCAAAAACCTACCACTCAGCAGAGTCACTCTACTCCCCACCTGTTTGCATGTGCGCGGCAGAAAGGGAGGAGGGGGGGCTTCTCCAAAACTCTGAGTGATCTACAAAATCACTTTGAATCTCACTGAGTGACTTGAGAATGATCACACTAAGCACATCATTCCTGGGGAGAAAACTCATTGATGGCTCTACTCAGTGACAGCCCCTGGAAGCAACCTGCATCATAGGGAGCCAGACCCAGAAGAGATACTGAGGTTGAATTAATGCAGAAGTCATATATTTTCCATATACAAGTAGTTCAAAGTTATCACCACCTTATTATCAAAATACTCTGTATCAGAATTATTTGTTGAAAGTTTTTCAACTTTGTTGCAAATTAAATTATACTTATCAAGAAAATATATTCTTGTTTAGTCCTTTATCAATGTGCAGACAAACAAAGTTTGTACATGAGGTATCTTCATGATAAGGCTACCTATACATAATGGTCATGATTGTTGTGTGAATTGATGTGAAGGCATCAGTCTATATACAAATAACTTTATTGTGAAGATACCTCATATGCAGACTTTGTATGCTTGTACTTAGATAAAAAATTAAACAAGAATATAATTTCTTTTTAAGTTTAATTCATGTGTAACTGAGCGAAAAAACTTTCACTGTCTCACTAATGCCAGTAACCCCCCCTCCTTTCTGAATGCTCCTGGTAATAATGTACATAATGTCCCTCCCCCAAGCCCATGGTTATTCATATGTTTTATATTAACTATCCTATTAAATTTGACTTGCTTTTTTGTTGTATTTGTTTACTCTTAACGGATGTTCAAATGAAAATCAGCAAAGTAATAAGATGATTATAAAAGATATTTGACTGAAAATGTATAGTGAATGTAATGATTTTTGCCTTAAAAAATCATTTTCATATTTGCTTTGCATTCTGACATAACATTAATAAATTTTTACTGCATTTTTATATCATTAGACCATGCTGTAAGGAAGCATAATAAATAATAATGTATGTATCATTCTGTAGCAAGAAGCAGCAGCTAAAGCTGCAACAGAAGTTGAGTTGACAGAAAAAGAAGTAGCTATTCCAACCAGTGGAGATAAATCACCAGAAATATTTCAAGACATTGCACCAGTTCTGACAGATAAAGCTATAGAATGTAAGAATGCCTTATTCATTGAAATGTATATTTTGACATCTTTACTATGTTATTTTTAACTGGTGATTAATCAAGTTTTGGAAATTTAAGTGCCTGTACACTGAAAGATTAAGAATTCATGTTATTCTTTAAATGCAGAAGCTGCAGGATATCCATTTGTTCTTCTGTATCGAATCTAATGGAGTTTCTTAGAGTGGTAACGTGCCATTAGAATTATCATGTATGAAAACAGTGCTTTCTTATCTGGTGGCTTATTTCATTTGAATTTGCTACTGTTTATACAAGTATATGAACATTTTTAAGGGATTTTTTTTTTGCGGGGGGGGGGGGGGAACAAAATACAGTTCATGTGGCCTTTTCAAAAAAATCAGAGGATTCAGAAATTTTAGCCCATTTTTGTGATATCACATGGAGAAGGAGGAAGAAAAGGAAGTGAACATATGATTTATTTCAGTTGACTGTTTTATGGGGAAGAAATCTTAACATGGTACTCATTGTGTATGCTACACCTGAAGGGAAGAAAAATACTTCAGCCACTCATATGATTAACAAGGGTGTGCTGAAAAGTTGTGATAATCAACATGAAGGAATTGAGGTAGATCCATGTAACTTACACATTATTCTACATATTCCTCACTAAGTGTTATACAGTTGTTACAACGCTGCTGCAATCCTCTGAGGAAAAAAAGTCTTTCCCTTGTTGCACAAATCACTTCTCAGCTCCAAATATAACTTCATCATCTCTGGCAGATTTTGTTCCTTTCAATTGTTTCTTTAAATTTGGGAATAGGAAATAGTCAGATGGGGCCAGGTCTGGCGAATAGGGTGGGTGAGGCAGACATTGGAAGCCCAAGTCGTGTATTGTCTCATGAGCAGGTGCATTGTCTTGCAAAAGTAACACGCCTCTACTCAGTTTCCTGCAGCGTTTTTTCTTCAGCACTTCCTTCAATTCCCTCAGAGCTGTTGAATAAACTGCTGCTATAACAGTTTCACCTTTTTTTTGAGGTACTTGGTAAGGATTACACCATCTATATCCCAAAAGGGCAAGAACCTTCCCTGCTGATCTTTGGCTGTGGAAAACCTTTGTGTCTCCATTCCATTGACTGTTGTTTGGTCTCTGGGTCATAGTGATGAAGCCATGTTTCATCATCAATCATAACACGAGCCAAAAAATTTGCACCTGCTTTCTGAAAGTAAGCCAAAATGTTGAGATGGCAGCACACACACTCTCTTTTGGTCGGCATTCAAACATTTCGGGACCCCCTTTGTTGAGAGCTTTTTCATGTTTAGATGTTGGTGGATAATGTCATCAAAGGTCATGGCATGCACTGCATCGATATTTTCAGGTGCAATCGCTGTGGAAGGTCTTCCTGACCTGGGGCATCTGTTGTCTCAGGATGCCCAGTTTTAAACTTGGCCACCAACCTGACAACTGTTAAATATGTTGGGGCACAATCCCCTAAAGTCTCACACAAAGTTTGATAAATCTTAATTGAAGAATTTTCTTGCAGCATGAAAAGCTTGATGACAGCCAACACTTCTGTGTCTTCGAATTTTTTCAAAACCTCTGATGTCTTCTCATATATCCTAAAAGAAAAAGAACAAATTATTACAATTTGTTGAAACATGGGGGTTAAACGGTTTTAAGATAAGTTCTTTTGTCTCTCAGAACAGGCAAACCCGGCCTGTGAGCACACACAAATTTTCAGTCATAAAATTCATACTTAACCCCTCACTAGGAGGGCTCAGCCAGTCCTAAGTGATGGGTGAGGAACGGGGGGGGGGGAACCAGCCGAATAAATAAAAATCAGTTGCTTTAATATTATTTTTGTTCTAGGTGTTTATCAGAACTTTTCAGCCCCCCCTGCTCAGGACATTTCTGCTCAGGACATGGACTGGTTATTACTAACACCATGTTCCAACATAAAAATGCGCACAAATTCACATGGAGAGAAGAGGCTAGGAATAAGAAAAGTCTTATTGACTATGTTATTGTTGATAGTGATGTTTTCTCCCTGGTGCAGGACACCAGAGTGTACAGAGGATTTGAAATTGGAAGTGACCACTATTTAGTCTTGAGCAGGATAAAATTGAATTTCATATTGAAAAGAATAACATGTAAGAAAGTTTTAAAGCGAATAAAAGTTGAGCAGCTCTCAGATGTGAACTGTAGACTGAAATACACAAAGATTATTGAAGAAAAAATGAAAGAGTTTTAGAACAGGAATCAAACCTTGGAGATTCAGTGGCAAACTCTGAAGAAAACATTGATTGATTCTGCCAGAGAGGCATGTGGTATGTTTGTCTGTAAGGATAAAAAAATCAGAACTCCCTGGTGGACACAGGAAGTTAAAGAGGCAGTGAAGGAAAAGAAGAAAGCATACCAAAAGTTCCTGTCAAATAAGTCAGCTTGTGCTCTTAGAGAATATAGAGTGAATTTCCACAGTGAATTTACACAGTGAATTTCAATATGAAATTCACTGTGTAAAACTAGCTAAACAAAAGTCATGGGAGGACTTTGGCAAGAATATAGAAAATAAATATCAAGAAGGTGGCAAAATATTCTGGAGGTTGTTGAAGAAGCTTAGGAATGGAGGAAAGAGTGCTGTAAAAGGAATTAGAGATGATAAAGGTGACATGAAAACGGGAGAAAAAGATATCCTTGAAGTATGGATAATTACTTTGAAAAACTGCTAAATGAAACAAGCAGTGATGACAGCACAGTGGTAAAAAACACTGACCAGGCATGCAATCAGGAATACATATGCATACTTGAAGTAGAAAAAGCCATCAAAGGCTTGAAATGTAGAAAGGCAGCAGGAGTAGATGATATTCGACCAGAAATGCTGAAGTATGGTGGTATAAGAGTCTTACAGTGCATAGTTCAGAAAGCCTGGACAGAGGGACGAATTCCCGATGATTGGAGTAGAGCTCTCATAGTACCCATGTATAAAAAGGGAAATAAAACTGCATGTGAGAATTACAGAGGTATTTCCCTACTGAGTGTTCCTGGCAAGATCTATGCAAGTATACTTGAGAAACGGTTGAGAAGAATTGTGGAGGAAAAGCTTGGTGAAGAACAAGCTGGATTCAGGCCAAATAGAGGCTGTTAGGATCAGAACTTCACTTTACAACAAATAGTCGAGAAAGCATGGGAATATAACAAAGATCTGTATTTAAGTTTTGTCGATTTGGAAAAGGCATATGACAAGGTGCCAAGAGAGAAGCTATTCAATACGCTGCAGTTATATGGTGTCAATGGGGCATTATATCAAGCAATACTTAGTCTTTATTTGAGTTGTAAGTCAGCAGTTAGAATTGAAGGAAGTACAGGAAGATGGTTTAATGTTAAATCTGGTGTGAGACAAGGATGTACATTATCCCCTCTGTTATTCATTATCTATATGGATCACATTATGAAGGAAAGTGGTATTAAACATGATATCAAAATTGGAGATGTTAATGTTCAGCTCTTTGCTTTATGCTGATGATGTTATACTTCTAAATAAATCTGCTACAAGTCTGCAAGATTCTCTGACTAAATTGAATAGCTGTTGTAATAGATATGGTATGAAGGTCAGCAATAAAAAGACAAAGACAATGAAAATAGGCAGAATCATTGAAAATGTCAACTGTCTTGTGAATGGAGAACCTGTGGAACAAGTAAAACATTTCAGCTATTTAGGCACGATTTTTACTGAAGATGGTAAATTAAATATAGAAATAGACAACAGAATCAGCAAAGCTGGTATGGTGGGAAGTCAATTGAATAAAGTCATATGGAATAAGAGAGAAATTAGTCGGAACACTAAATTAGCTGTATACAAGACAGTGTTCAAACCAGTTTTAACTTATGGATCTGAGAGCTGGGTCAGAACTAAAACACTTGACCAAAGACTAGAGACCACAGATATGAGAGTCCTGAGAAAGATTATAGTCGTGAACAGAGGGCATCAATGGCAATATCATATTAAAAACGAGGATGTTAGGAAAATACTTAACATTGTCAGCATCCGGGAATGCGTTAGCAGAGCTAATCTCAGGTGGTATGGTCACTTAAACAGAATGGGCAAAGAAAGATTAGCAAAACAAGTGTTCTCTGCCAGGTTGGCAGCAAAACGACCCAGAGGAAGACCAAGATATAGGTGGATTGATACGGTACAAAGTGCTTTAGACGATAGAAATATAAGATCTGATAATGTTGGAGTCTTGACAAGTAACAGACTGATTTGGAAGAAAATTGTAAGTAGAAAATTAATAATAATGTAATTTTTTTCATGTAGTACTATCATGTCCTGTACACCCCTTGAGGGTTGGCAGGAATTTGATGATGATGATATATATATATATATATATATATATATATATATGGCTCTTTAAGTTCATCAACTTTAAAATTATGTACTTGTTTCAATCAGCATTCCATAATATTTTATCTGACGTATTTATATCATGAAAATTACAAAATCTTCTGAAGGCTATTGAAGAAGCTTTGATATCAAAGATGATAATAGCGACATAAAAACTGTAGACAAAAATAGTCTGGTTGTCTGGAAAAAAAAATATAAAAGTTTTACAGTGACTGTATTACACAATTCCAGATGATTGGAGTAGAGAAAAAATTCCAAAACAGGTGTACATTATTCAAGAATACAGTAAGCTTCAAAAGCTAACCAACATTTGCAAATCATATGATAACTGATTAATGCTTATTTCTTTTGAATAAAAGTGGCATAACATCGTAGAATTGTGCATCCATGAATGATATAACTTTCAATATAGTTCACTTAGTTACCATTGGTTATCAATGGTAACTAAGTTATGTTATGTTTATGTTTGTATTACTTTCTGAAATAGGTTATATTTATTTTTTGTTCATCTACCATGACTTTATGCTAATTGCTTTCTCCACAATAGTTCTAATTTTGACTTTTTGGGGAACAGGTGGTGCCATTTCCTTTTCATTTGTTAAAAATTCAATAATGGATTTCACATATGAGCGTAATGAATTTGGTGCTTATTTCTTTGTGAATTACTGTCCTTAATGTCCAAAGTTATGCAGTTTGGCGTGATTAGATTTCCAGTGGCATATTATATTAGTGGGGTTGTGCTACAAGAAACTGAGGAGGCAAGGGATCTTGGCATATTGGTGGATAGGAATTTGAAGTTCAAAGGTCACATAGCAAAAGTTTCAAATACAACTCAGAGGATAATTGCTATCTTAAAGCGAACCTTGACATGTAAGGATAAGTAAGCATTTTGCTTCTTTATAAGGCTTTGATAAGACCACACCTGGACTATTGTGTGCAGATTTAGTCTCCTAGATTCCAAGGGGATAAAGAAGCTGTGGAAAATGTGCAAAGAAGAGTTACAAAGATTATATCTGGATTATGGAATTTAGATTATAAGGAGAGATTTCATGTATGTAGATTACAGACTGGTAAACAATAGAAAGAGGGTGATATGATAGAGATCTATAAACTTTTGAATGAGTATTATAGGATGGCGTCTGATGAAAATTTTCATTATGTACACCCTCTGTTCAAAAAGAAACCGAACTTTTCGAAATTGAAGAAACTAGTGTCGCCACCTGTTGTATCTTTTTGTTGTCGAAAGCGGCAACCTTCATTAGTGTTGTGTCCACTGTTTATGACATTTGTTTCATCAGAAGCCCAGTTATAGTGCCAAGAGTGACTGTGTTTTGACAAACGGTCGGTTGTCACAATATTCATGCTGTACGTGACGAATTCTCGCTATCATTCGCTTCAAAACTTCGAGATAAAAACTTACCATTGATTGTTTGGCCAGGCGGAACGAATTCTTTGTGGATAATGCCCTTGAAATCATACAAACAAATCAGCATTGTCTTTACTTTTGACTTCTCCAAGCGACTTTTTTTTCGGATGCCCCTCTTCTGGTGGTCTCCACTCAGCACTCTGGCACTTTACTTCAGGCTCATACTCAAAACATCATGTATCGTCACCAGTAATGATCGTTTCAAGGAAGTTTGAGTCCTTATGAGCAGTTTTAGTGAGGTCCTTGCAGTGTTCAATTCGATACATTTTTGGTCATCGGTTAACTTGTGGGGAACAAATCGCAAATTCAATTTACGAAGGCCCATACTCTCGGTCAAAATGTTGTGCACAGTTGATTTTGGAATCCCCAATTCATCTTCAATCAATCTCACGGATGTTTTGGGGGTTTCTTTGATGAAATCATGCACTTATTGGATGTTATAAACAGGTGACACAACACTAATGAAGGTTGCCGCTTTTGACAACAAAAAGATACAGCAGGTGGTGGCACTAGTTTCTTCTATTTTCGGGAAGTTGGACAGAGGGTGTAGAAGAGGGAGGGGCATCCATGGAAGTTAAGTTTCTTCACAGTCAAGGAAGGAGTAAGAACTAGGTGTTTTTCTCACAGAACAGTGAGTGAGTGGAATAGTTTGCCTTGGGGGGGGGGATCTAGTGTACAGCTTGTTTGGGTGATTTATAGCCTCCCTCGATGAGTCTTTGACTCCCTGGAGGTCTCAGATAATAATAATAATTAGCAAGTGTAATGTGTTCCTATTAATATACTATTAAAGTGTTTTCCCAAAATAGGGAAAAATCTGTTAACACCTTTTATTCCCCAAAAGTAGCACGCCAGACCATTTAGTCTTAACTTACTTTTGGAAACTGGGGGCAGCCAACCTCCTTCCATAGTCAGTCATACAAAATTTACCCATGATATCAGTGATTTTAATTGGCCTTCAGGGAAGAGAGTATGGCAGACACCTGCCACCTCATTGTTCCTAAAACACTATACAATAGTGAACAGATTAATCCCAACAAGCTGAATTTCCATCAAGTTTTTGGTTTTGGTTTGGTTTTTGTTTCAGTGCACAATAATTTTGGTTTTGCTTTCGGTTTAGTTCACAGTTTTGGTTGAGTGATGCATGTTTTAACTATCTCTATTATATTTATTAATAGTGTGCATTTTTAATAGTGTAAATAAATTGACGTTTGTAGTGTTTTATTCATTTTGTGTAGCTATAAAATGGATACATCTTCAAAAAAGCGTTCAAAAACATGTACTTTTCTTAGCACACATCCATCACTCAAAGACATTGCCAATGAGTGTGGTGCTAGTTTGGTTACTGTTAATGTGATTTTAAGAGGTTTAGGGAGACAGGTACCTCTTCTCCTGGCAGAAAAGGAAAATTTAGACAAAAAAGAAAGTACACTTACTCGAGATTGTTTACTAGTTAAGAAAAGCAAAGTAAATTCAAAAGTGTCTGCTGTAGACAGAGATTTGGCAGCTAGTGGGATTAATGTTTCTGACATGACAGTCCGTCGAAGATTGTTGTAAGCAGGGAGGACTGCCCACAGACCAAAAAAGAAACAATTGTTGATGAAGGTGGCAAAAAAAAAGAGGCTCCAGTGGGCAAAAGATTGAACTGTTGAGAAGTGGAAGAAGGTCATATTCTCAGATGAGAGCCATTTCTTTGTCCAAGGAGAGCAAATACCCTATGTTTGCAAATCATTGACTGAGAAGACTTGTCCTGTCTACCTTTAACAAGCTCCTGAACACCCAGCTAGAAAGATGTTCTGGGGTTGTTTTACATATGATGGTCCAAGATCACTTGTGTCTGTTGATGGTATGATAAAAAAGTGACTAGTACATAAAAATATTGGAGAAAAGAGTGGTCCCACAGATCCATAAAGACAAAGAACTCATCTTCCAAGGATCTTGCTCCATGCCACAATTAAAAAGAAAAAAAGTGAGAGAGTTTCTCAAAAATCACAACATCCATTTGCTTCATTGGGCAGGTAACTCTCCTGACTAACCCAGTAGAAAAGTTGTGGGCCATAATGAAAAAAGAGACTTGGAAAATTTAAGTGTAATACAAATGATAACTTAATACACTCCATTATAAAAGTATGATTTCGAGATACAGAAATAAGAAAAATGTGTTCTTTCTTTCTTGGTAAAGTTTATGCCTTAGCAAATTAATGAACTTATTTAGGAACAGAGGAACACATATAAATTAAGTAAAGTTGGAGTATAATTTTTTACTTATTTTCTTGCGAAATTAGCATTTTTCTTTGAAATGTGTTCGGATTAATTTGTTTGCTACTGTATATTATTGTCTGAAGTGTTATAAGTTCTGCTGTCAATTTTGTTGAGGTGCAGGATTAATCCTTTAACTGCTGATTTTATATTCTGTTGACATTGATTGTCCCATGTGCTGAATTAATTTTGCAAAAAATTTATAAATAAAATCAATTAAAATTCTTACTGAAGTAAGAAGTCCAGACAGCATCATACATTCTTGATATACACTTGTTCACTCACAAAAATGGCAATAATAGTGTTTTATAAAATTTGCATAATCAAGGGGTGTTCACTTGATTATGCAAATTACACACATTAATTTATGTAGAAATGAATCAAAATATATAAAGAGCACTATTATTTACAACACAGTTATTACTAAACCTAAAAATTTAGCATGGAATGATATTTTTCAAAACAGGGCTCTACACAGAGTCCAACGTCACATTTGCTGCACATATACCAGCTCTCACGATGCTTCTTCTCAAGAGTGGTATTGAAACAGACATAACAAACTCGAGCTGCATTCTTCTTCTTCTTCTTCTTCTTCTCAGTAGAAGGTACAAGAGAAGGGAAATGCCTTTCTTTAAGATGCAGTGGTTTATCTCTAGGCGATGGACGTCCTTTCAACCTCGATGTTGTTCTGGGGATATGGTACTTTTGAGTTATTTTCCTGATAAGCATGAGTTGGTAGTCTCTGCTAAGTTGGTGTTTTTTCCAAATTTTACATTATAGAGACAGTGGGAATTTAGAGTATGGTCATATCCAGAAGGTGGAAAAATAGTTTTTTTGTAATAGCTAGAAAAATGTAAAGTTCTTGAGAGGTGGTGTTTTTTCACCTTTAATCATGAAGATGGTGTAGATGATCTATTATTTGTGGTGAAGGTATGAAACATGTTTGTTTCATCAGCTATTGTTGTCATTAGTTCTATGGTAAGAAATTGTTAAAAAATATCTAAAGCTGAAGAATCATCAGTGATATTACATGTGATTATTCCTTAATTACTGCTATCAAATTCACATACACTTGGAGTAAATGCATCATCATCACGCCACTTGAACAATACATCTTCGGTATGCATTCACTTATGCACGCTTGTATCGAGACTTTTGCCACTATCTTGCTCGCTTGTAACACTTACATCACCAGGATCTTCTTCATCTGAAGTACACAATTCACTTAACTCAGACAGTTCTTCTCCCGACTCATTTGTTGTTAACAACTCATCAATTTGATCATCAGTAAGATAACGCAGATATTTTACTGGTAGATGCCATATTGTGACATCCCTGAAATCCCCGCAGTCACGTGATTTATGCATCATGCTGCATATGATTAGTTGCACCAGTTCAAATTTTTCCCTTTAGATGTCATACAAGGAAAAAACCCAAGTCAAATAAACTTCAATTGGTTGGCAATAGATGGAGGAACCTACCCGCGAAGTTTGAATATCTTGCAACGATTCTTTCCATACTAAAAAATTGCCTGATGGGAGGCGCGCCAACCGTACATATACGGGCTCAGCAAAGCAGGCATGTATTTCCGAGCCCGTAATAATACGTTCTCAGCAGTTAAAGGGTTAAAAACCCAAGTTTCTGAGAGAGAGAGAAATCCTAGTTGCCCATCCTAGAAATTGACTAACTTGGGAACTGGTAGAAGAAAGAGCTAATGACCTAGAAAAAATACCTTTAGTTGGCAACTAGAATAAAATTTAGAATGACTTTTTCTTCAGGCAAGCTAGTGCTGTGGATGCAAATACCATTAATTCCACACTATTTACATTATAGACATAATATCTTATATAATTTTTCTGTTTTTAGTAAGGTATCATTATAATAATGAAATTTGTCTAAAGATAAATTATGAAAAGAAATTTCAGTATCTTGAGTACATAAGCCATAAATGTGTGGATAGCTTAACCAAATGTATTAGAACTTTTATTTGACAGGTTTGTCAAATTTTTACAAATTCAAGTTCTTTGAATAATGTTTCTTTGTCAATGACATCATAATGATTCTCAAGAAAACAATTTTCAGGTATATTCACAATCTAAAATTCAACTTCAATCAATATACTGTAATACTCTATTTCTATATAAATAATTAGAAGAGGCGTAAATGTATCATTAGTATGGTCATATGAATACACATCTTGTTTTTCAAGATGTGTATTCATATGACCATATACAAGAGAGTTTGAAATTCTAATCTCTTTCACTTAAATTGGACAAATTAAATTTTACTTCTACTTAAATTTTACACAATTGTCCCATTAAAATATGGGACAATTGTGTAAAATAAAATTATGTCTACGTTGCTACATATGCCAAAAAATGGCTGTAGGTTCAAACAATGATAATGAATGATGCCACTATAAAAGAATTTGATTACAAAATGTGTGATTTTCCACAGTTTCTTTATCTGATTTATTTTGATAGCTGTTCTGTGTGATAGAAGGCAAAACTTGCAGTAAACTTATCATCTCTTTTAAGCAATACTTATAAATTCTCTTATATATTATCATCCATCCCAGCTGTTTCAACTCAATTGTATGTTAGTATTTGTCAATGGGGATTGTTGTGACCTTACTTTTTTCAATTGCTCAAAGGAGAATCCATTCCGATAATAGGGTAATCAATCCGTCTTCAACAACAGATGCTATCTTTGGGTTACGACAGATGATGGAAAAATATCGAGAGAAACAAAGGGAGCTACATCTGGTATTTATTGATCTGGAGAAAGCATACGATAGAGTGCCAAAGCAAGAAGTCTGGAGGTGTCTGAGGGAGAAGAAGGTGCCGGAGAAATATGTCAGGTTGGTGCAGGAAATGTACAGAAATGTGAAGACAAGTGTTCGGACCTGTTTGGGACAGACAGAAAGTTTTCAAGTAACAGTTGGCTTGCATCAAGGGTCAGCATTAAGTCCGTTTCTGTTTAATATTGTGATGGAGGTGGTAACAGAGGAGGTGAGAGAAGATGCACCTTGGACAATGTTGTATGCAGATGACATCTTGCTCTGTGTAGATTCAAGAGAAGAAGCGGAAACTAAACTGGAAAGATGGAGAAAAGTACTGGAAGAGAGAGGTATGAGACTGAGCAGAAGTAAGACAGAGTATATGTGTTGCGCAGTGGGCGGTGGCCAGGAGACAGACCTGGAGCTGGAAGGAAATGTCATCAGGAAGGTGAGAGACTTTAGATACTTAGGTTCGACAGTGGAAGAAGATGGAGGAGGTGAGAAGGAAGTGGGATGCAGGATACAAGCAGGTTGGAGGAACTGGAGGGAGATGGCTGGAGTGTTATGTGATAAGAGGGTGCCGATCAATCTGAAAGGCAAAATTTATAGGACAGTAGTGAGGCCAGCTATGACATATGCTATAGAAACTGTGGCCCTGAAGAAAAATAACATTAGCAGGATGGAAGTAGCAGAGATGAGAATGCTTAGGCGGATGTGCGGTGTGACCAGAAAGGATCATCTGAGAAATGACTATGTCAGGGGAACAGTGAAAGTTACGAACTTAGGAGCGAAAATACAGGAGGCAAGGTTGAGATGGTTTGGTCATGTGATGAGGAGGGAGGACGAATATGTGGGAAGAAGGGTCATGCAGATGGATGTGCAAGGAAGGCGGAAGCGTGGGCAGCCAAAGAAGAGATGGAGGGAGCTGGTAGAAGAGGATTTGAAGATGAAGAACTTGGATGTGGTGACAGCCCAAGACAGGAAGGTGTGGAGGAGACTCATAAGAAACAGTGACCCCACTTAAGTGGGAGAAGCTGCAGAAGAAGAAGAAGAATCCGTCTTCTGGGATGAGTTGTTTATTATTACATGTCGGAAAGTTAACGTCTCTTTTATGATCATTGTAGTTTTTAAAGTGGTAACTATTTTGCTTGTATAACAGTTGGGAAATTTTATCTATATAGCACATGATTTCACATGTTGGCGACCAATTTATGTCCTTCATTTCTTTCTCCCCTTCAATGATAATGTCCAAGAGTTAATTAAATCTCATTCTGAAGAATTGAGCGATTCCGACTTGCTAAATTTAGATGCACAGTGGGAAGATCCTGAAGAATATGAAGAAAATTTAACCACTGATGGTCAGCCAAAAGAGATTTCACAGAAACAATTTGAATATATTTTTCATACAATCGAAGTTTTGAAGAGAGAAGCAGTAAAATTTGCAGAAGAGTAGAAGAGGCAATAGGGCTATACCGTCGGTTGTATGAAAAAAAAGAAACAAAATGCTCGCCAAACTATGTTAGCTCAATTCTTTGTTAAGAAGTAGAATAATAAATTTATATTCTGAATATGTTTTATTGTCTTTCAGCTTCATGGTTTTCCTTTAACTAGACCTTGAGACATACCCTAATTCTTTTAGTAAAAAAAATCAAGGGTCAAAAAAGAAATCTGAGGAATGAATTATACATTTTCCCATAGGTTTTATATTCGATCAGTACGTTTTCGATTAATGCACCTGTTTTAAAGAATGCATTAGGCACACTAATCGAGGGATTGCTTTAAAACATCAACTGCATAAAGTAAATAGCTAAGATGAACATCACTAATTTTGATATTAGATTTAATACCAATTTCCTTCATAATGTGATCTATTTAGATAATGAATAACAATGGAGATAATGATGTGCTATCTTGCTGCACACCTAATTTTACCTCAAATCATCTTCCTGTACCTCCCACAATTCTAACTGCTGACTTACAATGTAAATAGAGAATATGTATTGCCAGTTACATCATCAAAGAGCTTTCCTCTTGGCTCTTTGTTATATTCCCAAGATTAATCAATTGTTTGTTTTAAAGTGAAAATCTGATCCTGATAACCTCTATTTGACCTGAATTCAGCTTGTTCTTCATCAAGCTTCCCTTCCACAACAATTGTTCTTAGCCATTTCTCAAGTATCTTGCAAATCTTATCAGTAATCCTCAGTAGGGAAATACCTCTATAATCCTTGCATTCAGTTTTATTTCCCTTTTTATAGATGGGGACTATGAAAGCTCTGCTCCAATCATCTGGAATTCAACCCTCTGACTAGGCTTTCTCAATTATGCAATGCAGCCACTGTAAAACTTTTATACCTCCATATTTGAGCATTTCTGGTTGAATTTCATCTACTCCTGCTACCTTTCCACATTTCAGGATTTTTGATGACTTTTTCTACTTCAAGTATGGATATGTATTCCTGTTATCATGTGGATACTGCTTGTTTCAGTTAGTAGCCCTTCAAAGTAATTACTCCAGACATCTAGAATAACTTTATTTTCAGTTTTTATGTCGCCTTTATCATCTCTTATTCCTTTTACAGTACTTTTTCCTCCATTTCTAAGTTTTTTCAATAGCCTCCAGAATATTTTGTCACCTTTCTGATGTTTATTTTCTATGTTCTTACAAAAGTCTTGTTTAGCTAGTGTTACACGATGCTTTGCTTTCTTACATTTTTCTCTGTATTCTCTAAAAGCTGACTTACTTGCTAGGAACGTTCGGTATGCTTTCTTTTCCTTCACTGCCTCTTTAACTTCCTGAGTCCACCATGGGGTTCTGATTTTTTTTTTTTTTTATCATTACAGACAGCCTCACCACATTTCTGTCTGAATCAATGTTTTCCTCAGGATTTTCCATTGAATCTACAAGGTTTGGTTCTTGTTTTCTAACTCTTTCATTTTTTATTGAATAGTGTTTGCATATTTTAGTCTACAGTTCACCTATGAAAGCTGCTCATGTTTGATTTGTTTTAAAACTTTCTTGCACACTCTTCTTTTCAATATGAAATTTAGTTTTATCCTGCTCAAGACGAAATGGTGATCACTTTCATTTGCAAATTCTCTGTATATTCTTGTGTCCTGAATCAGTGGAAAAACATCATTATCAACTATAACATAGTCAACAAGACTCTTATTTCTTGCATATTCTCTCCATGTGAATTTGTGCACATTTTTATGTTGGAACATGGTATTAGTAATAACTAAATAACTAATCCATCTACCAAACAGAAATCCAGCAGACATTTTCCATTATTATTAGCTTTGCACTTTTCTCCAGATTTTCTCAAAACATTTCTGTGTGTTTGGTAATCATTATCTACTTTGCTGTTTAGATCTCCAACAAAGATCAACTTTTCTTTTTTCATTGAGCTATCTGTTTTCTCTAAGCCCTCAAAAAAATTCCTCCATTTCTTCCTTGGTAGAACCTTCTGTGGAACCATAAGTACAAATAAGTCTCATTGCCAAGTTCTCTATTCTGATGTGTGCCCACATCCATTTAAGAAAATTATCCTCATATTTAGTGTTAAATACTATGGCTGTCTTCCTCTTTTTCCTGCTTGTTATTGCCAGAATATAGCATTTTGTATTTTTCACTTAGAAAGATCTCTCCTGTTTTTGTTTCAGTGATGCATGTTATGTTAATCTGTTACTTATCCAATTCTTCTGCTCGGTCCATTTCTTTTCCATTAATACTTCTTACATTGATGGTACCAATGAAGATTGGTACTATCAACTTGATACTAATACTAATCAATTGGCAGTAATAGTTTTGTCAGTTGCTAATCCAGAGTATCTTTACTTTAAAAAAACTTTACTTTAACAAAACAACAACAACAACAGAACTTATTGTTATCAGAAGACATTTCTCCTTTTCAACATTAGCAGTATTGTCTAATTTCTTAAGCATACTTACCATAATGAAAGATTCTTTGTGAACCTGCATGGAAAGACAGATTCATCGCCACATCCTTAAATTAATTTTATAGGACATATGAGAAAGAACAATCATAATGAAAATCATGTTATGCTTCGTGTCAGTGGTACAGAATCAAGGATGTATCTGTAAGAAAAAAAAAAAAAAAAATTCCCAGTTACCCAAGAATCAGTAAAGAAATGTTATTTACAAATTTAATTTCGAAACAGCTTGTGATCACAGGAACAATTTTTTTTTAAAATGCATTCATCACTTGTTATTAGTTTGACTTAATGAAATATCTTATGATTTTTATCTTGCAGTTAATTGGTTCTCTACCTCATTTTCATAAGTGTGAGAATATCTAAATAACACATAACCAGTGCAATGCATAGGACATAATACTCAAGAAAATGTATTTTCTTGAGTATTATGTATCATGAAATATTATGTATTCTTGAAAATGTATCAATTAACTCTGTACTATCATTACTATTAATACAGTGGTCTGTGAAACATAAGATCTCTGAAGCAGCACTCTTCAATCATTAAATTTGCTATTTGTTTTATTTTCCTATACTGGATTACTCAAATGTTTTCTCTTGATATGGTATGTGATATCATTTTATATTTGAATGAGAGGTATACCCTTCTGGTGGCATTGGTAAAACAAAACTTTACTTGATAAACACAGAGATTGCTTCTTATTTTTTTTTTAATGACATTTTAAAAGAATATGTCTTTCTTTGGATAACCTAGCATTTTTCTTAAGCATATATAATATCAAACCTTAATTTTAGTTCAGTAGACCAGGGATTCTCAACCTGTGGTACAAGTACCACTGGTGGTATGTGAGCCACTGCCTTACTGGTACATCTAATATCTTGAATTAAATATAGTGGTATGCCACTGGAAAAGGTTGAGAACCTCTGCAGTAGACAATCGGATACATTTTCACTGCCGATTTTATAGCATTTTTAATGGCTCAACATCCTTATTTTATTATAAAATTGATGTAAGTTTGTTTATGTTTCATAGTGGAAACAACAGAATTAAAATCCGTATCTGAAAAACAAGAACTTTCTAAAGAAGACTTTGATGATTTAGAGGATGCTTTGGAGAACATTGCTGCTGAGAAAAAGAAATTGTTAATTGAAAAAGAAGAAATAGAAGACCTAAAAGAGGAGATGGAAGAATATAAACTTGTAAGATATTTAAAATTTCTCAAGATTTGTAATAACTGGATTTGTATTTATTTATCTGATTTTTTTCCTGAATGTACATATTCCCAATTTTTTCTCAACTACCATATACAAATGGCAAACCATGAGTTATGCTAAGGGAATTATGATAAATTGCTTGTTGTGTGCATTACTGGATATTGGGCATAGTTAAGAGAAAATTAACTTTCAGCAAAGTGTCATCATAAGATACCATATTAATTCTTGATCATTTTGCATGAGTGAAACACATTTAGAGCTTCTGAGTTTACTGATTGCCATCATTAAGTGGTGGAAACTTGATAGTGAAAAAGAAATGGTAAGGTATAATAGAAAAGGAAGGGGAAAATGGTTTTTCATCTTCTGTCATGTTGGCGGATTCTTTCAGTTAGGAGTTGTGAGTATTCATAATGCTAGAAGTTTGTGCTAAAACATTACATACTGAATTTCATATTCTCAGTTTCCATGGAAGGATTGCTAGGCATAAGTATAAACATCACTCCAAACAATGCTTGGGTTCAACTTTTATGATACAGTGCTTGCTTTTATTGAACACAGAATGATGGAAAGTTAACAGATGGGGGTGATAAATCATATGCACTCTCTTTTAAATCAGATGGATGTTTGGGTATGGAACACCTGCCAAGAAGAGAATTTATTTACCAGAATGTGTTATTCCATCTTTTAAGTTTAGTGGTTTTGGTGATGGTGTGGGGATGCTTCTTTTGGATTGGACTAGGACCACTTGTAATTCCTGGAAAAATGAACTTGGAGAAACTTTCTAGACAGTTCTATGTTGCTTATGCAGTGATGGTTTTATGGAAAATGCTATGATGGTTATAATACTTCCACAAGAAACACCATGGTACTTTCTGTAATGCACCATGTAAAGCTATGGTGCATTGCAGAATTGCACTATAGTATAGGAGTGCAAAATTTAGACTGGCTAGCACAGTCCCTATCTGAATTCTGTTGAACACTTTTGGAAAGAGTTAAAAGATAAACCAGTTGAGACTGATGTGTCCATCTCTTGCTGCAAGAACAGCTTTCCATTTTAGTGGTGGAATGTTCCAAAAGACTTGTCTGTTTATTAGCAGTTAGTGGAAGGTCTACCAGAGAGAAAAAGAGAGGTGTATTGAGGTTCATGAATTCATATCCTGTAGTTCAGCAGAATGCTGATAGGCTGAACAGCAACATAGATCTGTCTAGAAAGTTACTATATAAAGTTCTCCAAGTACATTTTTCATATTGCATTTTGTTCTAAAAAAAAAAAAAAAAAAGGAGCCTGTGTAGCTCAGTAGCTCTTGCATTTTGTTTTCACGAGTAAAGGATTTTTTTTTATTTATTTTTATTTATTTTTATTTTTATGATCTTTAGTTTATAAATTTGTATAAGGTTAGTGACAACAAATGTCTCAGCATCTTTACAAGCCTGATCTATGTAGTTGGAAGAATCAAGCCATTTGGTAGTATTATTAACACCAGACCACCATTGAGTCAAAAAACTTATCATGGGAGGTCCATGCTCTCATACAAAAAGATAATCAAACTGTGCCTTAAACCCATTCACAGTGTCTGGACTCACAACGCTTTCAGGTAATGCAGTCGACTCATCAACCACTCTCCATGCAAAGAGCTGCTCCTCACTCTCTTACTTACACCTTCCTTATAAAGCTTCCAGGTATCACCGCTTGTTCTACCCTTATCTCCTTTACTCTATGAAAAATCTCTTCCACATTAATCTAGTAACAACCTCATAACAACTTGTACATTTTAATGATATATCCTCTCCTTCTGTTCACAAGGCTCTGCAGATTGCATTCCCTTGCTCTGTTCTCATATCTCACATTCCATAGACCTGAAACCAACTCAATGAACCTTCTTTGGTATATCTTGAATAGTAGGTGACAAAATCTCTGTAGTTCATATGCAGCCTGATCAGTGCCTTATGCAAGAGAACCATAAGCTCTTTACTTCTTTATGTCAAGGTCCTCCTCATCATTCCCATAATCTATTGTGATGTTCTTGCAATTTTAGCAATATGGCTTCTGAACTTCAAAACCGTCTACCATCACTCCCAGATTTCTAATCTCTTCCACTTCTTTCAGAATTTTCCAATTAATTGTATACTATGCACCCCAACCTTGCTTACTCTTGAACTTTGCAACATTAAACCAATAGCTCTACTTATTTGCCCATTCACATAGTCTCTTGGAGGTTCCCAAAGTTCATGGCACACTTTTGTCATTGCTTGGCCAAATGAAATACCTAACATTTCT